>NC_141029.1:407500-535000 GCF_052040795.2 Danio rerio | reverse complement strand
TTTAATAATAATGTTTAATTTAACAAAGGCCTGTCTGTTGCATGGTAAACCATTTTTGGCGTCGTTGACTTGACGTTGTGAAGGAATTCCTCATAAGAGCCGGTGCTAATGTATTGTACAGGTAAACATGATGCTAGCAAAACTGGTTTGGGTCACTTATTTGCAGTAAACATATATTACTCCAAATGAGCCACTAGATCACAGGCAAAAACTAGCAGCTAAACGGTGGGCTAGCATGAAGGAAATATTACATTACATTCACAACATACCAACAGTAGAGTACCATAACCCAAACCTGACCCACAAGGAAATCTGATATATGACAATATGTATGAATTACATACATGACAAACAATAGTTTAAAAATTCACATATATAAAATGTCATACATGCAATACATATTTCAAAATATTGAAAGAATTTAAGATTAAACATTGGAATAATGTGTACTTGTGTTCAAACACACTCACTGGCCAATTTATTAGGTACACCAGTCCAACTGCTCGTTAACGCAAATCTCTAATCAGCCAATCACAGGGCAGCAGCTCACTGCATTTCGGCCGGTAGACATGGTCGAGAGGATCTGCTCCAGTTCAAAGCGAGCATCAGAATGGGGAAGAAAGGGGATTTAAGTGACTTTGAACGTGGCATGGTTGTTGCTGGTGATCTACTGGGATTTTTACACAAAACCATCTCTTGGATCTACAGAGAATGCTCCGACAAAGAGGAAATATCCAGTGAGCGGCAGTTCTGTGGCTGCAAATGCCTTGTTGATGAGGCCAGAGGTCAGAGGAGAATGGCCAGACTGGTTCCAGCTGATAGAAAGGCAACAGTAACTCAAATAAGCACTCGCTACAACCGAGCTCTGCAGAAGAGCATCTCTGAACACACAACACGTCCAACCTTGAGGCGGATGGGCTACAGCAGCAGAAGAGCACACCGGGTGCTGCTCCTGTCAGCTAAGAACAGGAAACTGAGGCTACAATTCACACAGACTCACCAAAACTGGACAATAGAAGATTGGAGAAACGTTGCTGCTCTGATGAGTCTCCATTTCTGCTGACACATTCGGATGCTCGGCTCACAATTTGGCCTCAACAACATGAAAGCATGGATCATCCTGCCTTATATCAGCGGTTCAGGCTGGTGGTGGTGGTGTAATGGTGTGGGGGAGATTTTCTTTGGGTCCATTAGTACCAATTGAGCATCAACGCCACAGCCTACCTGAGTATTGCTGCTGACCATGTCCATCCCTTTATGAGCACAGTGTCTCCATCTTCTGATGGCTACTTCCAGCAGGATAACGCAGCATGTCATGAAGCTCAATCATCTCAGACTGGTTTCGGGAACATGACAATAAGTTCACTGTACTCAAATGGCCTCCACAGTCACCAGAGCTCAATCCAATAGAGCAGCTTTGGGATGTGGTGGAACGGGAGATTGGCATCATGGATGTGCAGCCAACAAATCTGCAGCAACTGTGTGATGCTATCATGTCAACATGGAGCAAAATCTCTGAGGAATATTTCCAGTAGCTTGCTAAATCTACGCCGCCGAGGATTAAGGGAGTTCTGAAGGAATACAACCTGGTAGTAGTAGGTGTACCTAATAAAGTGGCCAGTGAGTATATATTAGCTGTTTAATTTCACATACATGTTCCTACTGCTATATATTTGATTTTAAGTAGGTGAAAAGTCAGTTTAGGAATTTACACCGCAGGAAATGTGTTCTTGGGTTAAAACTATCCTAACAGACCAGTCAATCTACACATTTCTGTGTTGTTTAACTTGTATCAATGTTAAAAATCTGCATGTTTAAGCGTGCAAAATAAACTGCTGACAGCAAATTTGACTGAAGAATCTGAATAAATTTGAGGTTAACTTGACAAACAACTTGATTCTAATACAAAATCATAAAATAAACAACTCCAGGACGTTTCTAATAAAGAATCTATGTTAATCTAGATAAACTTTGGGTCAGGGGTGGATTAGGGATTTGGGGGCCCTAAGCAATTCCAGCCATGGGCCATTGGAACCAACAGTTCCCATACATGTTCCCTTCGTTCGTTCGTTCGTTCTATCCATCCATCTCTTATCTTACTTATTGGTTTCATCCGCCTCTGCTTTGGGTCAAACATGGATTTGGATGTTTATATGATGAATTTAGACACATTTAAAGACATCTGTTGGAGCACACTAGCTTATAGATATCTTTAAGACTAACAGACTGATACTGACACCTAAAAACACTTCATTTTAATATCACAGGCCCTTACATTTCAATTTTTAACCTTATGGTTGGGTTTGTCCATATTTGACCCATCTTTTGGGTTAGGACAAGCCTTTGACTTTCATGTAGTGTAGATTAAATTGCAGAAAAAAGAACTCAAAGCATGTTCGCTCAATTAACTTAAGCAATCAGATGAATGGGAAATCTAGAAGTTTACCATAAAGATTCAACGTATATCAAGCTAATCTGAAATAAATGTTGGGTTGTTTTAACTTAAATTTGGAGTTAATATTTTCAATAATAATTAAATGATTATTTTTAACCCAGTGGTTGGGTTTAGCCATAATTGACCCAATTCTTGGGTTCAGCCGTATTTGAATGGTTGGGTTTCAATCGTAATTGACCCAAGATTGGGTTACGATAAGATCTCTCAACTTTTAAGACAGAAGCGCACTCCCTGAATTGACTGAGTTCTGATTGACTTGAGAATAAACAAATATTTGTTTTAATTTGAATTAAAACAAAAACGTTTTTATTATGAAATTATAAAATAAAATGGCTCTGGCAGAAGTTTATAATGAAGATTCAATGTCTAGCAGAGAAAAGTCTAAATAAATAAATAAATAAATAAATTGGGCAGTAATTACCAAAGTTTGGTTAAAATGTTCAGTTTTTAACCCAATTGAGTTGATCACATTTGACCCAACTTCAGGTTACAACAACCTTTTGAATTTTCAGAGTGTAGAATATTTTGCTAAAGTCGAACTGAAAACTCACAACTTGAAGTGAAAAGAATTTGGATTATTTATAAATTGATTAAAAACTAAAGCTCATTTCTATTAAAAGTCAGAACATTAAACAACTCTATCAAGAGTTTACAATACAGATGCAATATATATTTGCTAAACTCTATAAAAAATTTTGTTGTTATAACCTAACATTGGGCTGACAGTTTTAATCAAAATTAAATGAAACTTTCCATATTTGACCCAACTTTGGCTTAGGACATGCCCTCTCAACTTTTAAATTGCTAAAGGAGAACTGAAAGAATAAATACTGAATTTTCTCGAATGAATTGAATTTGGACTGATTTCAGATGGAATTAAAACAAAAAGTCGTTTCAACAAAATTATGAAATTCATCATCTCTGGGAAGTTTACAATAAATATTCAAGCTAAATTCTAAAAAGAAAAGGTTGTTGCAAAGTTGTCTTGGTAAAATCTAAATTAAATGACTCCTTTAACCCAATGTTTGGGTTCGTCCATATTTGATCCAACTTTTAGTTACGACAAACTCTCAGTTTATTAGAGTAGATCAAAGAGCTGAAGCAGAACTGAAAGCAGTGAAGTGACTTCGAATTGATTTGAGTTTGAATTAAAACAAACACGACACGAAAACAAAAAACAACATAAAACAATAACACGAAACAAGAGCTTACAATAACAATACAATCTAACGTGTTTGTCGTATCCTGTAACGTTAATTAACACACAGAGTGTACTTTGACGCGCGTTAAATGAATCAAACTTACTTAAAATAACATTAGCGGGTGATTCTGGAGCCAAACACACACACTTACCGAGCCCGATAAACAGGAGCACAGCTCGCAGGAGTGCTTCATCCATGTCGTGATTTTCCCACGGGACGCTTTTGTGTTTCAGACCGGGAGCGGGAGCGTGAAATCCTCCGCTGAGCGCGGAAACCGGAGCCCGTCGGTGCTAAAGCTGAATGAAGTTTGGAGATCCGCGTTTAGTCCTTCAGTGTGTGTGTGAATGGCGGAGGATCTGCGCCTGCTGCCTCAAAAACTCACACACACTCGCTCACAAGGCTGGACTGGACTGGCATAGTCGTGTCCGGAAGTGTGTGTGTGTGTGTAGCTTGTATTCCTTATCAAATGTCCCCACAAGTATAGCAAAACCAGATAATTTAACCTTGTGAGGAAAATTGTTGTTCTCCATGAGGAAAAGGGCTTATAAATCAGACAGAACTAACTACTATGAAGGTGTAAAAGTTCAGATTATTTGCGGTGAGGGTTGAGTTTATGGGAGAGGAAATAACATATAGCCTATACAGTCTGTGCAATACAACAACCATTACGTCTATGGAAAGTCCCCATAAGGAAAGCTATACAAGTGTGTGTGTGTGTGCCTTGTATTTCTTACATCCTGGTAACCAAATGTCCCCATAAGTATAGCAAAACCAGTAAATTTGACCTTGTGGGTAAGCTTGTTGCTCTCTGTGAGGAAAACGTCTGTTATTGCGTGTATAGGAAGTCCCTATAAGGATAGTTGTGTTCTAATATCTATGTATGTGTGTTCTGTGATATCTACACAGTGTGTGTTCGCTGTTGGATGAGGGCGGGACGCGGCCCTGCTGCTCGCCGCAGGTGAAGAACCGGCTCCGGTACCGATTAGCGCAGAGTCGTGACGGTGCAGCAGTGAAACTCCAGCGCTAATTATCTCCCAGAATAACTGCAGCAGTCCGGAGAGACCCGAACACACACACACACACACACACACACACACACACACACACACGCACACACATTCCTATCCGCACATGCTCCCAGAACGGCGCAGAATTAATCATTTATGGCCAAAAAAATCGTCCTCATTAGCCTATCTGTCCTTTCATCTTTAGAGGAAGTCATTGTAGGATAGCTGCTAACACACACAAACACACACACTGAGACTGACACAAACACACATATAAATATACAAACGCGCACACAAACATGCATACACACATAATGACACACATTCATACTGACACATAAACAAACATGCATACACATATTAACACACATGCACAAACAAACATGACACACAAACACACATACAAATATACTGACATACACATTCTGACATAAACACTCAGGCACACCCACCCACCTGCACACACACAAATACACAAATACTGACACACACATACATACTGACACACATGCATAAACACAGACACACACAGACTGACACACACACAAACACGCATACAAACATACACCAATACACAATCGCACTGTCATACACAAACACACACTTACACGTGCATACACACACAAACAAACATACATATATATCGACACACACTCTGACATACACAAACAGACACACCCACCCACCTGCACACACACACAAATGCTGACTCACGCATACAAACACACACAGACAAATACACAATCATACAGACATGCACAAACACACTTACTAACACACGTACACAAATACACAAGCATGCAGACACACACTAACATACAGAGAGAACCAAATGGGGACATTAGGGGAACTGTACTGTATCTGCTGGAGTAACAGTGCTGGAGTGATATTGAACACCGGCTACTCTCTGTTCCCTTTGTTCCTGTACTGCAGCTTGTGTTTATAGTGAGCAGGTACTTTTCTCATAGTGACTCATCTGCATCACCTGACTTTTCAATTCCTCAGTGTGTGTGTGTGTGTGTGTGTGTGTCAGTATGTGTGGTATTTTCCAGAACCTTCCCTCTCTCTTCTCCTGTGCGGTGGAATATACAGATTTTTACCAAGGTGGCACGGTGGCTCAGTGGTTAGCATGTGTCCTCACAGCAAGAAGTTCATTGGTTCTAGCCTTGGCTGGGTCACTTGGTGTTTCTGTGTGGAGTTTGCATGTTCTCCCCAAGTTGGCGTGAGTTTCCTCTGGTTTCCCCCACAGTCCAAACACATGTGCTATAGGGGAACTGATCAACTACACTGGCCGTAGTGTATGAGTGTGTGTGTGCGTGTGTGTGTTTGTGTGTGTGGGGGTGTTTCCCAGCACTGGGTTACAGCTGGAGAGCATCCACTGCATAAAACAACATGTTTGTTTGTGTCAGTGTGATTGAACAAGCGCGTGTGTGTGTGTGTGTGTGTGTGTGTGCAGAGGTCGGGTGGTGACCTGGCTGTTGGATAGGGGTCAAAGGTCGCTGTTTACCTTTGTGTTAAGCACACTGAGCAACATTTGTGTTCAAGTCACTGCATGAGTGACTATTAATACTCGTTACAGCAGAGCATATGGTGGAAACTGAGTCACACTGCAGAGACCGACTGCGACACACGCACACACAAACACACACGCACATGCACACACACACACACACACACATATGCATCCGTGTACACACACAAATTAAGACACAAACACGCAAACACACACACACACAAATATATACATATACACAGATACACATTTACATGAATATACACTCAATTACAGAAAACACACACACACATACATAGACGCATATAAAAAGTGCACACTTACATTACACACAAATATACAATAAACACATACACACACTCACATGCAAACACACACACGTACACTACACAAACATGCATGAACACATACACACACATGCACACACACACACACACACACACACACACACACACACACGTTAAGATACAGTTAAACTCCTCCAGCTGTGCTGTATTGTGATCAACTCCTCCCAGTATAAGTACTTCAAGAACAAACACGACACACCCTGCAGACGTGCCTACACAACAATACAGGTGTGTGTGTGTGTGTGTGTGTGTGTGTTTGTGCGCGTGTGTGACTCTCTGTGGATATATTACAGCTCATTACCATATGCAAACAGTGACGTGACAGTGGGCTGTCAGATAAACTCATCATGCTGTCAAATATTCACATTCATTTCAGAAATTATTCATTAAAACTAGTGCCATACAGCGAAAATAAATATACCATACCAGGAATAATAAGAGTGCAGCACATATGAGTATACAGCAGGCCAGTCACACAATGCCTTCATTATCATCACCTTTAGTTTTATTATTTCTAGGATTATTATTACTGCTGTTTGTGCTGTTTGTGATCATTATTATGGTGATGATGTTCTCATGAATATCTCAAACAATCAGAGCAAAGCACAGACTGTCCATCGCACATGGGCTCATTAATATGCACACCCACGCTGCGTTTGATTGGCTACGACATTTCCTAGTGAGATTATGACTGTGATTGTTTTTCCTTCTTATTTCTAAGTTTAACTGTGTATTAAACTTACTATGCATGCGGGACTTTTATTTTGAAAACACGAGAGGCTCGACAAACACTAACAGAGCTGTGTGTATCATCGGTTTACAGCTCATCAGAATGCAAAATGTAGAATATGCATATTATAAATTAATTCAGAGGTTTAAAGTCTGGGCGTGTGGGTAACACAATCACCTCACAGCAAGAAGTTCTCTGGTTCAAGCCCCGGCTGGGTCAGTTGGTGTTTCTGTGTGGAGTTTGCATGTTCTCCCTGCGCTTGCATGCGTTTCCTCTGGTGCTCCGTTTCCTGTCCAAGCACATGCTCTATAGGGGAACTGATGAACTACATTGGCTGTAGTGTATGAGTGTGTGTGAATGAATGTGAATGGGAGTTTCCCTGTACTGGTATGCAGCTGGAAGGGTATCCGCTGTCCAAACATATGCTGGATAAGTTGTCGGTTCGACCTCTGATTAATAATGGGTCTAAGCTGAAAAGAAAGCGAATGAATGGTATAAGGTCCGTGTTATTGTGTCCTTTGTTCTGTCACATGTTTGTAATGAAGCAACAAACACAAGTAAACAGCTCAGTGTTTAATTCACTGAAAGAACAGTAATACATTTTAATAAACATATCTGTTTGAGGTTGATATTAAATCCTGCCTTTGCTTTCATTTGTGTTATACCCAAAGCAGAGCTCATTAATATTCATGACCCTTCCAAATATGGTCAAACCTGAGCTTTTTCATTCTAGCTGTAATTGCTCCTGGGGTTTTTCCTGAGCATTAACGACCATTTCTTAGAACTTTTTATATATTTAACTTATCTAAACCTTCTACTGTGTAGATATCAGAGAACTCATTGAATAAATGCATCGTATGTCACCTTAATAGTTTACGCTAAATGTTTTTATTATGTCACCTAATCTCCGAAAACCAGTGGTGTACTGGGACACAGCATTTTCACCTGGGAGAAGTTAGTATTACTCAAGCAGCATCTGATGCAATCAAGAAAGTGAAGACTGGGGTTGGGTGGGGGGAGGGGTTGAGGGGGTGGTAGTGATAATCGGTAAGTGAAGAGCGGGGAGGAGGGGAGGGACATTGGTAGTTAAAGAGCATGGAGGGGGGGTTAATCGGGGGTTTGCAAATGGTAAGTGAAGGGGGCTTGGTGGTCCATCGGTAGGTGAAAGGGGGTGGGGGGTGGCTATGGGAGTTAGGGTGGCAGGCCAGATTGACCATCAGGCCACTGGGAAATGTGCCTGTGCTCCCTATAGCCCGTCCGCCTCTGTCCCAAACGCTCAAAGAGCAGAACCACACACCAAATCTGCAAAAACAACATGCTATCACTCACAGCCTTTGCCTTTTAATTATTATTTTTAATTTCCTACACTGTAAAAATGATTGATCTATGATCATGCATGATCACACAGCATGCATTTTAGTTCATTGTAACTTATTGTAACCAAGTTAATTATATTCTAACTTAATTTTATAAGTCACGCAAGCTGATTTTAATCAGTTTAACATAAGTCAATTATATATATATAAGAAGTAAATGATCTACTTTTCACTTTAGAATGAAATTATTCTGCTTGTTTTAAGAAAAACCCTCTTCATTTTTTAAATTGTTTATTATTTAAAGACAAATATTTAAATTTAAATTTCTTTGTACATTTTTTTCCTATGAACAACCTCCCTCCCCTTAAAAAAGTAAATAAATAAATAAGTAAAAATAAATAAATAAGTAAAATTAAATTAATTCATAAATGAATAAATAAATATAAATAAATAAATAAATAAAATAATAATGACAAAAAATAATAGTCAATTAAATTAATACTAAATTAAATGAAATATTTCCATAGTCACAGAGTTTTGATAGTACAGTGAGGAAGTAACAGTAATGTTTGCCTATTGAGTTTGATTGCATTATTCTTATAAGTATAGACCTTTGAATTTCCCTCTTAGTTTTAGTTTGGGGGAAGTGTTACGCCTTTTTCAAAGTATGAAATCATTGGATTTCAGTATAAAACGTTTAGTGGATCCTCTAAGAGTGTATTTAATTTTCTCCAATCTTAAAAACAGCATCACATCATTAAACCAGAGTGAAACTAAAGGTGGTTTACTTGATTTCCAATCAAGCAATATTCTTCTCCGTGCCATAAGATACGGGAAGGCATAAGCATCTGGATAATTATTGGACATGACTGTACCTTATTCAAGTACTCCAAAAACAGCCATTTCAAAGCTTTAGGCCTAATGTCTTTATTAGATAACTCAGACAGATTTTTAAATATAGCTGTCCCATATAAACTCTATTTTAACTCATTATTTCTGGAAACAAGACTGTATTGTTTTGTCTGTCTAGTAAATGCTTCTTGATTTAAGAGTTTTTAGACTAGAAACAAGACTAAAACTGAGTAAGAAATCATTTCAGCAGCGTGTGACAATCTGAATTGAATTTCAGACTAAAATCTGCCTCATACAGGTGAAGAGCTCCCTCTAGTGATGATCAAGAAGTCAAACAGTAATCCTAAACTATTGAACAACATCCATTATCACAGTCTGAGGACACGTTTGACCAACCTTTCTTTAATCCATAATAGATGATCTATCTATCTATCTATCTATCTATCTATCTATCTATCTATCTATCTATCTATCTATCTATCTATCTATCTATCTATCTATCTATCTATCTATCTATCTATCTATCTATCTATCTATCTCTGTCTGTCTGTCTGTCTGTCTGTCTGTCTGTCTGTCTGTCTGTCTGTCTGTCTATCTATCTATCTATCTGTCTGTCTGTCTATCTGTCTGTCTATCTGTCTGTCTGTCTGTCTGTCTGTCTGTCTGTCTGTCTGTCTGTCTGTCTGTCTGTCTGTCTATCTATCTATCTGTCTATCTGTCTATCTGTCTATCTGTCTCTGTCTTTCTTCAGATTTGATCATGCTCATCAGTGAACGCAGCTCATTCCTGTCAGTTTATCATCCTTCATCTCTTCATGTCCTCTTTTCAGAACAACAAAACCTGCTGAAATAAACCTCTCTACGGTTTCCAGAGCAGAGTGCAGACTTTCGTTTCCTCTTCATCGGTGTGTGCTCCTCAATGAGTTTAATGTTGTGTTTCTGCTGTGAACACACTCAGGTTATCTGCTGCTGTGAGGAGCATCACAGAGTTTCACTCCAGACTTCTAAAGCACAGAGATTAACTCACTGTTTTCAGCATTTGTAATTCAGAAAGTCATGAAAACTGATTATTTCTTCACGTGAAGACAAAAATAGTTATTTAATGCCGATAACCACAGACTTCCAAAGTGTTTGTTTTCCTACTGCAGATGTCAGTGGTGACAGGCTCTCCACATTCTTCAAAATATCTTCTTTTGTGTTCAACAAAATAAAGAAACTCATTTTGAAAGGTTTGAAACCACTCGTGGGAGAGTAAATTATTATTATTATTTTGGGTGAACTTACTTTCATGATTCTTACCCCTGACAACCAGCAAGTGTTTTGTTTAATTATTTTTTTTATCAGAAATGACACAGACATCTTCCAAACTATAATAAGACGATGAACAAGAGGCATTTCACTGTGGAGAAAATATATTTCTCAGCTTTTATTTACATTTGAGCAAAAAGTGCCATGTCTAAAACGATGCATACCCTCCTCAATAATCAATAGAAAAGTCTTTATTGTCTATTACAGCGATCAAAAGCCTGCTATAATAGCTTATTCAGCTTTTACATGTCTCTACTTGTATTTTTGTCTATATCCAGTGATGAGCTCAAACTTTTTCAGGTGTTAGGGTCTTTTTCATCATCCTGATCTTTAGTTAATTCTCAATCAGGTTTAGGACTCTGGCTGGGCCACTGCACAAGGTTAATATTTGTATCTGATAATCATTTCTTTATCATGTCTGCTCTGTGTTTTGGGTAGTTGTTGTGCTGAAATGTCCACTGGTGCCCAAGGAGAAGTTTCTCTGCAGACTGCCTGATGTTATTGAGGATTTAGACGTATTCCTCCTTTTCCATAATCCCATTTACTGTGATTAGCTTCCCTGGTCCACTAGCTGAAAACACCCCAAAAAACCCAAGGTGCTCCACACATTTTTTTTACTCTTTAAAAAATAAAATAAATAAATAAATAAATAAAATGCAAAAATAACACACGTCAACATTACTGATAATAAACAGTAAAATACACTTTAAAAACGTCGGTAAATTAGCATTTTTCTGGATTTTGTGATTCATGCTATTATTTTTTTAAATGTTTCCCCATTTATTTCTGCTTCTGAACTGCATTATGGGATCTTGATCTTTACTCCAGCAGCTTTTATCATTGATAAGTGTGTAAAAGTGTGTGTTCTGCACATGTGTAATAGTCTGCAGTGCTGTATAGTGTGTTGGATATTACACTACAGAAACCTTGTAATAACCTGCAGCACATTTCCTGATATTTTACACACTCATTCCTCTAGATATAATTTATTAAACATATAATATTTATTATTATTATTATTATATTATTTCTAAAATGTCAATAAAAGTCGCTTTGTTAAAGTGTAGAGTTGAATTTTCATCATCAGAAGAGGACAGAGCAGAGATCAACATCCCATAATGCAGTTCACCACCGCAGATATGTATATTTTGAACAGTTTACGTAACACATTGAGCAACTCTATTTTAAAAAGTCACTTTAGATTGCATTTTACTTTTTCCCTCAAGCACTGTTAGCTATCAACTCAAAGAAGGTCAAATAAAAGCTTCAGCATTAGAAAGCAAGCCAGAAATGAGCAGAACCCTCAACAAACGGATTATTGATGAGATCTGACTCATTTTTAAAGGTGAAACATGATACAGACAGCAGCGCTTTGGTGAGCAGGTTGCCTTTATGACTGCTGAAGAGCTCTGATTCACTAACTTGCGCTTTAAAATGTGGATCTTGTCGTTGGAAGATTCAAATGAATGCTCGTGCTGCGCTCAATATGTCAGGCAAATGAAAACCCACATAATTCACACATTCAGACCAACTGTGAAAACACACTCACACACCACATGTGGGAAACCTCAGGGTTTGACTGGTATTTAAACAGTGGCAGTGAGTCAAGAAAGACTGAATGTCGCATTGCTCATCAGTTAAGACAAATTATCAAATTTCTGACTAATCTCGTAATGTAAAACCTATAAGAATAATCTGGGGCCACCACAGTGGAATGAACCGCCAACTTATGTTAAAACAAATGTTTTATGTAGCGGATCGTTCACTCACAATACCCAATTCCCCTATAGCGCATGTGTTTGGACTGTGGGGGAAACCTGAGCACCTGGAGGAAACCCACACCAACACGGGGAGAACAAGCAAAGCAGCGACCTTTTTGCTGCCTTATACTGAGTTTGGTTGCTTTAAATATCCTCTGTTAATTATGTTTTCTGTTAATAAATCATTTGTCTTCACGCTGGTTAGCATTGTCTCTCTTATGTTATAATTCTGAGCAGGTTGCAGCATGAGTTATTGAATCTTTTATGTTTAGAAGTGTGTCGATGAAATCTCTCGGAGAAGGACGAATCATTCCCAAATCATTCCCCAGAGAAGCGCTAATAATATTGACCACAGCAGTTTTTACAGTTTTAAAAATACATATGCTTTTACTCTAGCCAAAGTAAAAGAAATAAGACTTTCTCTAGAAGAAAAAATAGGAGATTATGTGAAGATTGTTCTGTAAAACATTGAAAAAATAATTGACATGAGGGCGAATACTTCCATATAACTCCATATATAAAATATTTAAAATCAAACATGCATTATTTTGCATTATTTTAAGATGATGTGGTTACAGTGTAAAAAACCTTTATAACTACTGAGTAATATCATGTCATTGCTTGTATATACTATATGGTAGGGGTCAGAATGCGGGTTGGGGTTAATTACATGTAATGTGCATAATTCATTGTGTCTACTAAGGAACATATGCAACTACATCACCTTAAATTAATATCAGACTTCTATAGTGTACATGACTAGTGTATTCATGAGTGTATTGGACTGCAGATCAGTGTGTGAGACATCTGTACAATACTGTCTACTAAAGCAGATCTCGTAACCACAGTTCAACGTTAAGACAGGAAAAGTCTGCTGCGCTGCACAAAGGTGGTCTCGCTGAACACAATAACAAAACTTCACGTAGATTTGCACATTCACAACGGAAATGACCTAGATTCAGTGGAATACTGACATGTAAAAGCTGAATTTGCTGTACAATAGATGCCACAAAAAACACACAAACAAACATTATATCATTTTATAAAACACATACAACACAAAATATAACAGCACAGTGTTTAATGGAAGTAAACAGCAAAGGATTAGCAGTAATGAGTATCCAGCACATGTCAATATACTGTTTAAAGGATCACAGTGTTTAATCTTATCGCAAAGCTTGAAAAATAATCTGGGAACTCCCATTCCTGAGACTTTGGAAACATATGAAGAGGTGAAACATATGAACACATTACCTGTTGCTCACTTTGACTTAAATGGACAATAATGTTAGGAAATTTATCATGATTTATTGCAAACACTTAATCAATATTGTGAATATATTATATCTGTTTAGTTTAACTATTTCATCCTCATCTGTCTACTCTTTAATCTTTTACATTTAGGTTTATTACTCACATTTTATTTAGGGTTTGCCTCCGAATTATGTGTTTATTAACAGTGATTAAGGCAGTAGTTGTGTTTAGGTATTAGAGATGTAGAATAAGAGCATGCAGAATATGTGCTTTATACAGTACTAATAAACAGTCAATATCTGAATAATAGACGGGTAATAAACACTAGTTGATAGTTACCACTTTTTCTTTCTGATATATATATATATATAGCCATATGGTACAGGTCCCAGGATAGCTTGAAAATTCCAGCTTAATCGCTGATCTTGTTTTGTGTAATACCCCTCTGGTGTTGTTGTCTTTGTTGTTAATATCACTGTTGTTGTCAGTGTCAGTGTTGTTGTTTTGTATTGTTGTTTTTGTTGGTGGTGGTGTTTTTGGTGTAGTTGTTTTGTTGTTGGTGGTGGCTTTGTTGTTGTATTGATGTTGGTGTTTTGTTGTTGATGATGGTGTTATTGTTTTGATGTAGGTGTTGTTTATATGTTGGTTTTGTTGTTTTGGGGTTGGTGTTATTATTGTTGGTGGTGTTTTGATGTAGGTGTTGGTGTTATTGTTTAGATGTTGGTGTTGTTGTTGTTTTGGGGTTGGTGTTGGTGTTATTGTTTTGATGTTGGTGTTGTTAATATGTTGGTGTTATTGTTAGTGGTGTTTTGGTGTTGGTGTTATTGTTTTGATGTTGGTGTTGTTAATATGTTGGTGTTATTGTTGGTGGTGTTTTGGTGTTGGTGATGGTGTTATTGCTTTGATGTTGGTGTTGTTTATATGTTGGTGTTGTTGTTGCTGTTGTTTTGGGGTTGGTGTTGTTAATATGTTGGTGTTGTTGTTGTTTTGGGGTTGGTGTTGGTGTTATTGTTTTGATGTTGGTGTTGTTAATATGTTGGTGTTATTGTTGGTGGTGTTTTGGTGTTGGTGTTATTGTTTTGATGTTGGTGTTGTTAATATGTTGGTGTTGTTGTTGTTTTGGGGTTGGTGTTGGTGTTATTGTTTTGATGTTGGTGTTGTTAATATGTTGGTGTTATTGTTGGTGGTGTTTTGGTGTTGGTGTTATTGTTTTGATGTTGGTGTTGTTAATATGTTGGTGTTGTTGTTGTTTTGGGGTTGGTGTTATTGTTTTGATGTTGGTGTTGTTAATATGTTGGTGTTGTTGTTGTTTTGAGGTTGGTGTTGGTTTTATTGTTTTGATGTTGGTGTTGTTGTTGCTGTTGTTTTGGGGTTGGTGATGGTGTTATTGTTTAGATGTTGGTGTTGTTAATATGTTGGTGTTGTTGTTGTTTTGGGGTTGGTGTTGGTGTTATTGTTTTGATGTTGGTGTTGTTAATATGTTGGTGTTATTGTTGGTGGTGTTTTGATGTAGGTGTTGGTGTTATTGTTTTGATGTTGGTGTTGTTTATATGTTGGTGTTATTGTTGGTGGTGTTTTGGTGTTGGTGTTATTGTTTAGATGTTGGTGTTGTTAATATGTTGGTGTTGTTGTTGCTGTTGTTTTGGGGTTGGTGTTGTTTATATGTTGGTGGTGTTGTTGTTTTGGGGTTGGTGTTGTTGGTGATGGTGTTATTGTTTAGATGTTGGTGTTGTTTATATGTTGGTGTTATTGTTGGTGGTGTTTTGGTGTTGGTGTTATTGTTTAGATGTTGGTGTTGTTAATATGTTGTTGTTGTTTTGAGGTTGGTGTTGTTGGTGATGGTGTTATTGCTTTGATGTTGGTGTTGTTTATATGTTGGTGTTATTGCTTTGATGTTGGTGTTGTTTATATGTTGGTGTTGTTGTTGCTGTTGTTTTGGGGTTGGTGATGGTGTTATTGCTTTGATGTTGGTGTTGTTTATATGTTGGTGTTATTGCTTTGATGTTGGTGTTGTTTATATGTTGGTGTTGTTGTTGCTGTTGTTTTGGGGTTGGTGATGGTGTTATTGCTTTGATGTTGGTGTTGTTTATATGTTGGTGTTGTTGTTGCTGTTGTTTTGGGGTTGGTGATGGTGTTATTGCTTAGATGTTGGTGTTGTTAATATGTTGGTGTTATTGTTGGTGGTGTTTTGGTGTTGGTGATGGTGTTATTGCTTTGATGTTGGTGTTGTTTATATGTTGGTGTTGTTGTTGCTGTTGTTTTGGGGTTGGTGTTGTTTATATGTTGGTGGTGTTGTTGTTTTGGGGTTGGTGTTGTTGGTGATGGTGTTATTGTTTAGATGTTGGTGTTGTTTATATGTTGGTGTTATTGTTGGTGGTGTTTTGGTGTTGGTGTTATTGTTTAGATGTTGGTGTTGTTAATATGTTGTTGTTGTTTTGAGGTTGGTGTTGTTGGTGATGGTGTTATTGCTTTGATGTTGGTGTTGTTTATATGTTGGTGTTATTGCTTTGATGTTGGTGTTGTTTATATGTTGGTGTTGTTGTTGCTGTTGTTTTGGGGTTGGTGTTGTTTATATGTTGGTGTCATTGTTGTTGGTGGTGTTTTGATGTAGGTGTCGGTGATGGTGTTATTGTTGTTGCTGTTGTTTACAGTGTTGTTTTGTTGTTGTCATTGCTCTTTTTCTTTTGTAGTTGTTGTTATCATTGTTGTTATCGTCAGTGTTGTTGTTGTAATTGTTTGTTGTTGTTATCATCGTTGTTGTTATCATCAGAGTCTCTGTGTGTTCAGTCTGTTCTTCTGCTGCTAGGTGTCCGCTAACTCTGGAGCTCAAGCATTGGGTAAAGGTGGCAGCGGCCGCTGGCTTTTTGAAGGCCTGAGAGATTCGCTCTGCTGCATGTACTGCTGCTCTTCCGGCTGGCTGGAGTTATCCGGCATCAGTGGTGCCAGGCGAAACTCCTTCTCCTCTGAACAACACATGCAGAAGAAGCATGTGAAAATGACATCTGAATTAACTATGTAGATTATATTTCAGAATATGCAGACTTTATTTGGAATTTGTGATCCTGAGTCCCAGTGACCCAGTCCTACAGACTGCACCTTTCATTCACACAGGTAGATTTGTGCAAGAATTATTGATTTTCCTTTTATGACAAAAATCATTGGAATATTATGTGAAGATCATGGTCCGTGAAGACATACATTTCTTACTGCAAATATGTTCAAACTTAATTTTTGAATAGTAATATGCATTGCTAGATAACTTTAACAAACAACGTTATAGGGGATTTTCTCAATGTTTTGTCTTTTGTCTTTTTAACTCTAGGATTCCAGATTTTTAACATTATATTGATATTTAAAGAGTGTTTTGTGCAAATGCTGGTCCAAACTGTGCACTCATTGCTTATCATACACACAGGGATGTAAAGCAGTACACAAATATATTTAAAGATGAAAAATAAAAGATTAAGTTGTAAAAAAATAAAAATAAATTGTCTACATAAATATAAAAACACTACCTCATCTTCACCTCAGGGGGCGGTAGAGGAATCTGGCTCTGCTTTAGTCAGTTTATTTATGGCCATTTTAGAGTTATTATGAGTAGTAGTGTTTATTATGTGCATATTTACAATTGCTTCAGCATTTTTAGTTTAGGTTTGCTAGATTTGATTTAGATTTGTTGGGGTTTAGTATAGGAAGTGTGTTTGAATATAACACTTCATTGTTATTGTTCACTCATTCGTTTACAGGAAACTAGAACTGAATTTAGATTCTGATTGGTTTAATGGTTGTTATGCCCAAAACACACCTATAACTCATTAAAAGAATAAGCTTTAGATCATGCACTTGGTGTGCAGACTGTTTTTCCCACCCTTAAAATCCCACCCTTTAGACCTAGTCCTTAAAATAAAGCCCAGAATGGGAGAATCTGTGTCTCTGTGTCCGTGTACCTTCAGCCTTGCTCTTGTTTCTCCTGCGGCAGCAAATACAGACGACACAGATGATGAAGAGTATGAGGAAGACTCCGCCGGCCACTGCCACCAACACCACCATCCACAAATCCAGACCAAAGAGAAAACTCTGCCCATCTAAAACAACACAGAAAACAGCTTCAAAACAGAGCAAACACATCAATGACGTACAGTACTGTATGATGTAATAATGAGTAATAATAAGTCATGCTGAGCTTTATTGTGACTCCTCTACATGTGTGGACATCCCGTCTCACAGGACCAAGGAGCTACTTAAATAAATCAAGAGCTATATTAAACCCAACTGGTAATAAGTTAAAAAGTGTCATTTAAATCTCATTCATTTTCCTTCGGCCTAGTCCCTTATTCATCAAGGGTCACCACAGCGGAATGAACCACCAACTATTCCAGCACTGGATGCCTCTCCAGTCGCAACTCAGAACCAGGAAATAAATCTAAATCAGATCGTTTAAACAAAGAGTTTGTCTTTATTTGACTCAAATTTGAGCTACAACAACCTAGTATTTTTAGAGAGATAAGATGAATATCAATGGCAGATCTATAATGCGAGATATGATTAATTACAGTATGTGACAGTATGAAAAAAGACATTTACCATCATTATTGTTTTCTCCTTTGCCGCCTCCGTCCTCGTCTTTCTTTCTGTCTCCATCTGCGTTTGTTGTGTTTTCTGCATTTAGGCCATTTTAAAATGGAAATAAATAGTTATTTAATTATAATTATTAAAGAGTTAAAATATATGTGACTACAAAACCAGTCATAAAGGTCGTCTTTCATAATGTTTTCTTTTTTTAAACAAGCCAAATAATGTGCTAATGCAGTGAGCAAAATAATGTAGTTTTTACTTTGAAATAATCTTATTTCACTCACCACAATGGCAGATTATTCTGCTTGTTTTAAGGAGAAACTCTCTTCATTTTGACTCAATATTTCTGAAAACAGCACTATACTTTTACTTGTCTAGAAAAAGCTTCTTGATTTAAGAGTTTTGAGATATTTGGACTAGAAACAAGACACAAAACTTGATCCAGAAAAGCACATTTTCGCAGTGTATCCTAATGATTTTTGGCATAAAAGAAAAATCTACCATTTTAACTGCACTTAAGACTAGTTTTGTCATACTGAATGTATTTTTATACTCGGTTGAAGTTGAGTTTTTCCAACACATTTATAATCATAACAGTGTTCATAACTCATCTCTAATAGCTGATGTGTTTGCTCTTCTCCATGATGACAGCACATCATATTAGTCTAGATATTCTTCAAGACACTAGTGTTCAGCTGAAAGTGACATGTAAAGGCTTCACTAGGGTAATTAGGGTAAAGTTAGGGTAATTAGGCAAGTCATTGTATAACAGTGGTTTGTTCTGGAGACAATCCAACACTAATATTGCTGAAGGGGTGAATAATATTGAGCTTAACATGACTTTAACACTATTAAACACTGCTTTTATTCTAGCTGAAATAAAACAAATAAGGCTTTCTCCAGAAGAACAAATATTAGAGGAAACACTGTGAACATTTCCTGAATCTGTTAAATATCATTTGGGAAATACTGGAAAAGGAAATTCAAGGCAAGGCGAATAATATTGACTTTTGTGCATTGAATATTGAATTACTCTTCTGGTGCCTGGCATCAAATGTCATCGTTCCTTTCCTATTCATTATGAACCAAATGGCAAATCTAATAACTTATTATAAGAGAAAAGGTAGGGCAAAATTTTTAATAGGACTGATAATTATTGTGGGAAGCGCAATAGAAAATAAGCTTCTGAATTGAATATACTGACCTGTGCTGGAGCACGCCGGCTGGACGTCTTTAGCAGACTTTAGGCTTATCCTGTTGCTGACGGTGCAGGAGTAAGAGTCCCCGAGTTCCAGCTCAGACCAGCTGATGTGTAAAACTGCAGCTGTTTTATCAGTTTTCTGTCCATTCTTCATCCAGGACACAGACGCCTCTGTGCCGGACAGGAAAATGCAGGACAGATGCACACCTTCATCCCCACACTGGACTGTGATGGAAGGCTCAGACACTGGCTCTGAAACACACACACACATGTTTGTTTTTGTGAAAAGTGGGGACATTACATAGGTTTCCATTCATTTTATGCAGCCCAAACCGTATATTGTATTGCCCTCACCCCACCCCACCCCTAAACCCTACCATCACAGGAGACTGTGTGCAGCTTTACTCTCTGATTAAACTCATCCTGTAGGATTTATAAGCATTTTGAGAAATGAGGACGTCACCAGTGTCCTCATATTTCACCTCCTTTTTGTAATACCTGTGTCATACCCATGTCATTATACAGATTTGTGTCCTGATATGTCACAAAAACACGTACACACACACACACACACACACACACACACACACACACACACACACACACACACACACACACACACACACACACACACACCATTAGAATATTAACTCCTGTTGACCTATACGGGTGAAAATAATCTGTACATAGTTTTAACAAAACAAAAAAAAACTTATTTTAAAAAGACCTTAAGACCTAGTAATGGTGACAAATTTAAAATCATCTAAAATGATCTGAACATCAGACAAAATGAATGGGTTTTCCATTTCATATTTCCATGAAGGCTGAACACGTTTAGGGCACAACACTTGGCCTTCGGGTCAATCTTAAGGCCGCCATTGTCTTGTTTCTAGTCTAAATATCTAAAGATTATTAAATCAAGAAGCATTTTCTAGACGAGCACAAAATATAGTTTATTCTTCAGCAATAATAAGTGAAAATGAAGTACATTTTTCCTTTAAACAAGCTAAATAATATTACTTCAAAGTAAAAACTACACATTTTCACTTGATATTTCTGAAAAAATAACTATAAGTTCTACTCGTCTGCTTCTTGATTTAATCATCTTTAGATATTTGGACAGAAACAGGACACACTCATTTTGTTTGCAGCGCATCATCAGAATTTTATTACATTAAACATTCAATATCACATATCAGAGCTTACCTTGTACACAAAGCTGTATTTCCATCTTTGTTTTTGATTTTCCATCACTATTAAAGACTTCAGCCTTGTATGTTCCAGATTTGTCAGTCTGTATATTCTCTATGATCAGAGACCCTGAGTGGTCGATGTCGAACCCTTCGTTCTTCGTCTTCACAGCTGAGTTTTTTTTCTCAAACACTTTCATTTGGCTTTTCTTCCAGATCAGGTGGTCGCCTGGATTTAACTGATCAATCATCAGCTCAATCACAACGTTTTCACCCACTTTTTTGTATACACAGGGAGATTCAGCTGTGAAATAAAGCCGTATTAAAGCATGATTATTCAAGGGTCAGTTCAGCTGATATTCAAGTGCATCGAAAAAGTTTGATGAGTTTCTCCTGTTGAACACAAAACTAGATATGCTATATCATAAAGAATGCTGGGTTGTTGTAACTCAATGCTGGGTAATAAAAATAAAAATAAACCCAACCGCTGGGTAAAAAGAGTTATTTTAATTTAACAAAACTATTTCTCAACAGGTCTGTCCATAATTGGCCTAAATGTTGTGTTAATACAACCCAGAATTTTCAGGGTGTTTTCTCACCTGTTGTTACGCTGCAGTATATTGTGCAGGAACACAAAAATAAGGTGAAGATCCAAACACAGCATAAACAACTTACTAACAAAACTAAAGCAAACACACAGACAACACACAGATGCCATAGGAGAACGTAAAGAACAACTGACAACCAGACTCAGAGGGAAAGACAAAGTGGTGTATATACATATACATACAGCTGAGGTGTGAATTATTCACCCCCTGTTAAAATTTTCCCCAATTTCTGTTTAACGGAGAGCAGATTTCTTCAACACATTTCTAATCATAATAATTTTAATAACTCATCTCTAATAACTGATTAATTTCCTCTTTGTCATGATGACAGTAAATAATATTAGACTAGATATTCTTCAAGACTCTTCTATACAGCTCAAAGTGACATGTAAAGGCTTCACTAGGGTAATTAGGGTAACTAGGCAGGTTAGGGTAATTAGGCAAGTTATTGTATAGCGATGTTTTGATGGACTATCGAGAAAATATATAGCTTAAAGGTGCTAATAATATTGACCTTAAAATGATGCTTAAAAAATTAGAAACTGCTTTTATTCTAGCCGAAATAAAACAAATAAGACTTTCTCCAGAAGAACAAATATTATCAGACACACTGTGAACATTTCCTCAATCTGTTCAACATCATTTGGGAAATATTTAAAAAGAAAACAAAAATCAGGGGGGCGAATAATTCTGACTTCAACTGTACATACATATACAGTGCATGCAGAAAGTATTGATTGAGATAAAGTATTGCCTTATTCCAAAACTGATCAAATTGATTGATTTCCTCAACATTCTACACACAATCTCCCATAATGACAATGTGGAAGAAGAGTTTTTGAAATTGTTGCAAATTTATTAAGAATAAAAAAGCTGATAAATCAGATGAATGTACTGTAGAAGCTATAGCGATTAGTTAACTTTACTTTTAAAAAATCTGTAAATAAAAGTAAATGAATTATTTGCAAAACTTAGGTCAACTTAACAAGTGCAGTTTATAACCGCTTTACTCACTTTAAGTAAAGTAACTAATCACTTTTCACAGTGTGAGGGTTACAAACAAACTTTATCTGTAAAACAAAATTAAAGAAATAAAGCGGTATAAAAGCAGAAACATTACAAATAATAAAGTGAGAATGCACATCTGTGTGCTGCATATACAGCAAACACAACCTTTTAATACAGACTGATTCAACTCTGTATACTGTAAACACATCAGCTAATGAACTTTCTTCTGTGTTTAGTGTTTATTAGTGGTGGTGAAGTGCATTATGGGATGTTGATCTCTTTTCTGTCCACTTCTGATGATGAAAATTCCTGAATAGTGCCTTTCATTGATATTTTTGTGGCTTAAATTATATAAGTAATACTATCTAGAGGAACGTAAAATAAGAGTAAATGTGCTGCAGTTTATTACAGGGTTTCTGTAGTGTAATATACAACACCAACACACACGATATAGCACACTATTACACATGTGCAGAACACACACTTCACAAACTTACACAGGTTAAAAACTGCTGGAAGAAAGATCAAGATCTCATAATGCAGTTCAACAGCAGAAATAAAAAACAAGAATCACAAAATACAGAAAAACTGTCAAATTACAGATATTTTTAAGGATTTTTCAAGGACAGTGGCTTTACACAGAAATGCAGCTCTGATCTGAAACACATTCTTTACATTTAAAGGATTTATAATGGCAAGTAATACAATTACTTTAAAAACTGTGTAAAACAACAACAACCTCAATGACAAAAACACATGTTGACATGTTGGGGACTGATCAATTAAATACATTTTCTCCTTAATTTTCATTAATTTAATTTTCAAATATCTTATTTTCAAGACAAGCACAAAACATTGACTAGTTTTGAGAAAAAATGAGTCAAAATGAAGAGAGTTTTCCTTAAAACAAGCAGAATAATCTGACAATGCGGTGAGTGAAATAACCTCACGTCAAAAGAAAAAAAACTACATTATTCTGCTTGTTTTAAGGAGAAACTCACTTCATTTTGACTCATTATTTCTCAGAACAACACTATATTGTTTTGATCATCTGGAAAATGCTTTTTGTTTTAAGAATTTTTAGATGTTTTTAGATACAAAGCAAGAACTCCACACATTACATTTCTAAAGGCAAAACTCCCAGAAAGGTTTTAGTATGAGATTTACAGATACTTTCATGATTAAAGTTCATCTTACCATTGGAGAAAATGCAGATTAAATGTAAAAGGAGAATTACTGCCAGCATCTTCACTGGAGTTTCAGAACGCTTTGTTTTAAAACAAACGAGTCTACTGTGCTTTAATTTCCTGTGTGTGTGTGAGAGTGATCGAACATCTGAGAGTGTGTGTGGAGGAAGCGTTACACTATTCACCAGACATGATTTAATACTACAACAACAACAACAACAAAATCAAAACAAAAACAAATAAAAACAGACTACAATATAGAAATTCAGTTTGTTTGGAAATCTCTTAGAGAATATATATATATATATATATATATATATATATATATATATATATATATATATATATATATATATATATATATATATATATATATTGCACAAAAATGATACTGCTAATGTGTTTTGTGTCCTGTAAATATGACATACTGACATGAAAAAAACACCATGGTAAATACAACGGTGTTTTTGAAATAAACATTCTTTAGAATATAGCATATCTTTGTTTTTAACAGGAGAAAGAAAATCATCAAACTTTTAGGACCACTTGAATGTCAGCTGAACTGACTCTTACCTTTATTTCTGAGAGTGTTTAGTTGTAGAAAACTTCAATATTACTACAGTATTTTATTATAATTTATATATCCAAACAGTAATTCAGCATATGGGTGAACATGCACTGTAAAAAAACAGGTTCCACACAATTCATTCATGTTGTAAATATATATATATATATATATATATATATATATATATATATATATATATATATATATATATATATATATATATATATATATATATATAAATGAGTGTATTTAATTTCTGGCTAACCTTTGTAATAGATTATTACAATTGTTAGATCTTTATTTTGGTTCCAGTTCATATTCAGTGGTCTAAACTACTGTACTTAGTAAAAATAAGTTTAGGTAAGACATGGACAGGGTTGATGGTGTGTGTATGTTTAACTTAAGGCTGGGTTAAAGTGTAAGAGATGTTCAACAGTGTAATTATAAATGCAGAACAACAGATGTAATTACAAGATTAGTTCATTGTACCAAAATGATTAAAATGTAAGTACATAGTAATTAAGGCTTGTTAATAAACAGTGGGATCAACTTTTGACAATGCATATTATGAGTAGTTTATTTACATCAAATTACCTGTCTAAAACTTTCAGCTTCCCAATGACGTAAGTACTACACATCATAATTCAGCACAACCCTGCCATCTGGTGGAGAAAGTATTGATGCAATCATTTAAATGATAAATATTGAGAGAATTCAGTGGATGTAAAGTGATTGTCTTTTAAATTATTACACATCTCAACACGTTTTTTAATGTGATGAGGGAAAACACTATAAACACCAGAGACAATTTTCATGAAGAAGATGCATTTTACAGAGCGAGGTATAGAAAGTTATCCAACACATGCTGACCATCATGATATACTCTCTAAATTAAACAGATTAATCCATTTATATTATAGTGCTTTACTAATCCCTAACAATAAAGGAGGTCTCACCAGTGATGCCAACTAAAGGTTTCATGCACTGTAAAAGCAGCAGGGTTCCACACAATTCATTCATGTTGTCCAAACACAAATCGATTAAGTTAACCGAACACTTTTAACAAATTTTTAAATAAATAAGTTATCCTAATGAAACCTCAAGAATTATGTTGTTTCAGCTCATTTTAATTAAGTGTATAACGATGAGAAAAATTGAATTACAATGGGCTTATCTTCATAGATCTCCATTAAATAGGAAGATGAAGTCAAGTTATGTCACCAGAGTCATTTTTATTTTCAAGAACAGACTTTGTTGTAGCACCATATTCTGTTATATTTATTTGGTATTATCTTTCTTTTATAATGTCATTTACATCATATTTGATTGTTATGAATACATTATAGTGCTTTGGATGGTAGAAAAATCTGTTGTTGACCTCAAAATAAGACACCGATCATGGCTGTGGGGACCTGCTGTATAAGTGTTTGGGAATTTAACACTAAGACACGATTATTGTCCGTCTGATGATTTAAAATGGTGTAGCTTTTCACATGTCATATTGTTACACATTCAAATATAATTGTAAACATAGTTTAATAATGCTTTAAAGACAGAGAAATGCACGTTTCTGCAGACAGACCCAGCTATTAATATCTTTGTACAACATTTGAACCACATTAATGTATTTTAATGGGAATCCGACAGCTTTTAATGAGTCTATATGGAACTGCAGATGCTTTACAGTGTACAAGATATTTAATGTTACTGATATGATGTGTTCGGGGCAAATGTTCCTTTAAAGTTTCCTTCTCGGTGAATTGCGTCACGATGACAACAGCGGCCGCCGCTTCTGCTTCATGCGGACATCTCTTCACTGTATGAGTAGCCTACAGCGTGTTCATAATACAATAAACATATATGAAATAAAAAAGCACTGTCCACCAAATAAAACTCATCCTTAAAGGTTGTGATACTGCGCGTTCAACACAACCGTTTCATTCATTCTCTGTTCTCTGTCGAGATTTATGCAGCGGTTACATCCTCACACCGGCATTATAGCGAGCGCCCACATCGGGTAGTAAGAAAATAAACTGTCAGGAGCTGAAATGGAGTTTGTGGTGCGGGTTTTGCTGTACATTACCTGCCTCTGTTTTCAAGGTAAGCGCTAATATTTTCTTCTTAAACATGGACCGGAGAAACTAAACAGTCAGAGATATGCTAGGCTAATCACGCCCACAGGTCTGTGAGGGGAAATAGAATCATTCTGGCCGACACACGGACAAGTTCGCTCAATTAATAATCTAAGATAAATTTAGAGACGTTATTCAAAATAGTCGAGTGACAATTTTAACATCTGTCTTTTGGCTATTTCTGCTGAATATGCAGCAATGCCATTTAATGTACACTGGCCCTGCCAAATAAACAAACAAATAAATAAACATTTATAAACAATCTTTTTTGACTGAACATTACTGCGGTCATTTGTACAGCTAAATAAAGCAAAACCTGTCATGGACATTCATTCATTCATTCAGTTTCTTTTTGGCATATATATGTTTGAATGTATATAAATGTAGGTATGTAGGCCAACCTTTGCAATAAATGACAATAATTAAGTTTTTAATTGATTTGAATTGATGTTTTATACTTAATATGGTTCCACTTTATATTAGGTGGGTTAGGGTTGGGGTTAGTATTCCATCACTGAATATAAAATGAAGAGAATAACAATAATCAAATAAAGAGCTTAGAGTCTTGGGACGGCTAAACAATACATAGCAAGGGTGATTACATTCAGAGAGACAGAAACATAGACAAAAGTAAATAAATGACAGAAATTATTAATTATAATGTTAATAAAATATACATATAAAAGGATTAGATTAATAAACAAACAAACAAACAAACAAGTAAATAAATAAAATTGTGTTCACAATGAAAGAGGCTGCTGTTCTGCTTTACGTGTAAGGTGTGTTTGGGACTCCGCCCATCCTCAAAAGTCACCTGATACTGCTGTTTTTTTCACTTTCGGTATTCGCGACTTTAAAACAAAACAACTTTATCATTTATTCTCTTTTTTTGTTTTCTTTGTCGAGATTTAAGCAGCAGATGAGTTTTACACTTCACACCGACATTAAATAACACGCGGTTAGAGGAGAAACTAACTAACAGCCAGGAGCTGAAATGGAGTTTGTGGTGCGGGTTTTGCTGTTCTTTACCTGCTTCTGTTTTCAAGGTGAGCGCTTGTATTTTCTTTTTAAACATGGCTGGAGAAACTCGTAAAACAGGCAGAGACATGCTAGGCTAATCACTCCTACAGGTGCAGTGATCTGTGAGGGGAAAAACATTATTCAGGTCGATACACGGACAAGTTTCGGTCAATAAATACTCTTAAGTCAAATTCAGAGTTAATTTGACAATCTAAAATATAGAAATAGAGATGAATTATATATTCAAAAAAGTCGAGTAACAAACTGTTTCAGTGATCTTTTTTTAAACTGAACTTTGTACTGCACGGTCCTTTGTACAGATACACACAACTCGACCCATATAAGTTAACGTTACTACAGCAAGTTATTGCAAATACTAATGTGTATTATCCTGTAGCTACATGGTTTTTACAACTTTTGTTATTGAATGGGGCACGTAATAACTATACTGAACTGATAAACTGTAATAAATACTGTATACTTTAGTTTTTACTACAGTAAACTGGTGTATAGTTTCCCTAATACTACAGTACTGGCTCATTTGTTTATATTATTATAGTTGTGGTGTTGCTATGGCAACTGTAGATAACAGGGTTTAAAATATTATAGTATGTACTACTATAATATTTTACTAGAACTATATTATACTAATGTATCTACTGCTAGATTTACTATAGTATTTTTCATGTGCGTTTCCACCAATTTGTGATTTTTAGTTTGAAGTCAAGTTTGTTTTGAGCTAATAATAATTAATCAACCTATTATGTTAATGAAACATGTAGAGAAATGGCTAGTTTGAGGAGAAAAAAAATCATTTTAATCTTAATGTTTATTTCAGAAGCAACAAATATTTGATGGTAAATATTTTTGTCTGTTTACTGACAAGAAATGACAATGAACATTGCATGTTTACTAATTAAACATTAGTTAACACATTCTGCAACAAATGTTTCCTCATTAATTAATGTTAGATAACTAATGTCAACTAATATACTTTATTGTAAAGTGTCACCAGTTTGATTTAAACATTAATAATGCATTACAGTATTATGACACTGTCATTTTGTAAATACTACATTAATGAGTCTAACAGCAATTAATGACATTACAACACTTTGGGGATGTCTTGAAAATGTTGAAGCATTTGTAAAAATGAAAAATAAGCAAAATATGTAGAGCTAAAGACAAAATTACTCGCCATGATGTGACATTTATATAATGTTTTAAATATTTCCCAATTGCTGTTTAAGATTTTCAACATTTTTAAATATTCATTCATTCATTCTTTTTTCAGCTTAGTCCCTTTATTAATCAGGGGTCGCCACAGCGGAATGAACCGCTAACTTATCCAGCAAATTTTTACGCAGCAGATAGCTGCAACCCATCCATGAAGAATTTTTAGACATTAAACATTTTAATAACTATTTTGCCTTTTCTGTAATGACAGCACATAATATCTGACTAGATATATAAAGATACTAGTATTCAGCTTAAAGTGTCATTTAATGGTTTTACTTGGTTAATTATTAATTAAGTCATTCGGAAAAGGGAGGCTTATATTATTCTGGCAAATCTACAAGTAATAAGACTTTCTCTGGGATAAAAACATTTGAAAACATGTTGTTAAAACTGTATTATTTAGTCTTCAACTGCATGATGCAAACATAAACATAAAACCTTTTATATGTTTTCAGATTTTGGTGTGAATTGTGACCCGTACATGTTGCTGTTGCTGTTGTGAGTGTCAGAAGTACTTTAACAAACCTAATCTTCCTCTTCTCCTGTAGATTTTGTTTTTTGTGAGGACTATGCAGAAATGGGAGGCCGGATCACGTTTACTCCCAGCATTCGTGGAAAGCCTGTAGAAATCCTGTGGAAACACAATGGAGATAAGGTTGTGGAGTATGACAACAGGGAGACGGAGGAATTCGGATCATTCAAAGACCGGGTGGTGATTGATTTCGAAACAGGACAGCTCACAATAAAGAAACTGACCAGTCAAGACAGCGGACAATACCAGTCTGACATCACGATCAACGGGAAAGTCCAGAGCTCCAGACATACTTTAACTGTTCTGGGTGAGTTACAGACGCAGCTCATCGACAGACAGCAGAAGACTAGATACTAAAGGGGAACTATTATGCAGAACTCACTTTTATAAACCCAGTAGTGTGTGTGTGTGTGTGTGTGTGTGTGTGTCAGCAGTGTGTGAATATCTCCAGCCTCTAATGGTCAACATGAATGAATTGTGTTTATTATAATCAGACTTGATGCAGAAACACTGTGATTGACATTCTCCCTTTGTACATGTCAACAGAGAGGAAAAGCCCCGCCCACTAAAGCCCGTCTTTCCATCTCTTTAGCATAAGCAGCAGGCCTGAGTGAGCAGCAGCCGTCTGTCCATTCGCCATTAGAGTGTTTGAGCTGCTGAAGATGATGTCAGCATAGACTAAGAGGATTATAGATGTGGAGTTTTAGATGAAGGAGCAACATAGACTGACAGAAGCATCAAGCACACACACACACTGAAGCACACACACACACACACACACACACTGCTGTTTTACATGTTGCTGTAGCTCCGCCCACTTCTGAAAAGAGCACAATCTCATTTGAATTTAAAGCGACAGTCACCAAAACACCACAGTTTGGCATTACATCTTACATCTTTTGTATTTACATCTTGTAAAATGGGCAATAACAGGTCTCCTTTAAATTACAATGTCTGGATTTGAGTGTATGTGTCTGTCTTTGATATCAGAGAGTTTTTACATCCTCATATCCTGTCTGCTTTTGTGTTTCAGATGTTCTTCCAGATCCTCGAGTGACCTGTGCAGTGAACAAGACCTCAAATCTTCAAGAGCTGTTGTGTTCAGTGGACTACAAGACTCAGCTGCAGTATAAGTGGAGCGGGCCGAATGTGATCGATCATCCGGGAGTAAAACTGACCATCAGCGAGCAGCAGAAAAACAGCGACTCCGTCTACTCCTGCACTGTGAAGAATGAAGTCAGCAGCAAAACAACAGACTTCAATCTGCAGCACTGCGTCACAGGTCGGCTTATTAAATGTTCCTGATGCGATTAATTGCTGAAGCTTTTATCACGGTGTGCAGTAGTGTTGTCACGATACTGGAATTTACAACTTCGATAAGATGCATTGAAAAATCTCAATATTCGATACCATTTTTGATACCATCAAATTCTGCAACATTATTAGTATGCAAATGAAGTAGAATTAACCAAACCATATCATGCTTCTATGAGGTACGTCAGCAGTCTGTAAGTCCAAAAGGCAATGCAAAAATGCACATGCAGTTTATTTAAAGAGAACTCAATAGCAGGAGCAAACAGTAGCATAAAGATAATCCAAAACACAAAGTCAAAATACAGGATAATGATCAGGCGGCAAACTATCAAAACGTTAACAAGACACGGATCAAACAACAAGACAAACAGGAAAAAACAATGTAATGCAATGTTCACTAGGCAAAACAAGACTCAGCAACGTGTGTGTGAGGTGAATATAAAGTCCAGGTAATTTACCAGGAGTTTGCAGCTGTGTGTGTGTTTTTGTAATCAGAGGGAATCAGAAACTGGTGTGTGTGTGAAGTGCATGATGTTATTTGTAGTCCAGTTCAGTGACAGATCTGTAAGTGATCTGCAAGGATTAGATGCAAGATGGCGCTTATACAAATGACGTACAATGATAGATAATAAGTGCTCAAGCCGAGAATACTTGAGCCGAGCACAACATACAAGACAAGACAGGACTAGTGTCTGGACTCTACCACCGAACAAGCAGGAATTGACAAGACCAGAGGGTCAGAATCCTGACAATATGTCTGTTCAGAAGTCGACTAGTTAATCATTTAACACAATGTATTTGAATACTCTGATAAACACTGACAAATATTACACTTTGAACCAACTAAAAATACTGTATAATTTAACTTTGGTTCAAACTATAAAACTAAATTAGTCTAATTCATTCATTCATTTTGTTTTCGGCTTAGTCCCTTTAGTCATCAGGGGTTGCCACAGCAGAATGAACCGAAAACTTATCCAGCATATGTTTAATCAAGTGGATGCCACATCACTGGGAAACCCCATTCACACTTGTATTCACACTCATACACTACGGCTGATTTAGCTTCCCCAGTTCCCCTATAGCGCATGTGTTTGGACTTTAGGGAAAACCGGGGAACCCGGAGGAAACCCACGCCAACATGAGGAGAACATGCAAACTCCACACAGAAATGCTCACTGATTCAGCCGGGACTCAAACCAGCAATTTTTCTGCTGTGAGGCGATCGTGCTACCCACTGCGCCACTGTTATGCCCATTAATCAAAAATCAAAAATATTTATTATGATTAAATAATTAATTAAACAATTTACTCAAAATCAGAATATTGTTTAGTATAGAGACACTAAATATATATTTTAGTTTAAAGTAGAAATCTTATTTAGCCTTTAGATCAAAGTATAATTTTTGGACCAACCTAAAATATTACCGTAATTTTTTACAGCTAAATTTATAAATTACTCCAAAACTAAAGTTTTGACCTAAAAATGTAGATTAAAAATGTAATTTAATACTAATTAAAATATTTATTCTGCTCAAAGAAAGAAAGAAAAAAACATACAATTTTAACAAGGAGTTAAAATGTTGATTTTTATAGACGATCAGTTAATTGAATTGCTCTAGTTTGACTTAAAAATCTAAATCCAGGTTAAGTTGTACTGCACTAAACTATAATAAATACATATAATGTTAGTTAGTAATGCTATTGACAGTCTTTTTATTATCTAAAACTATCTGCTGGTGCTTTCAGTATGGATATTAAGGTAGTGTAATCTCATTTTAGAGATGCATAAAAACTGAAAGCACATAACCATGACATGAAGACTGCTGTTTACACTAAAATATCACTTAAAGAGAAACTAATGTTTTAAAGTCTAGCGTTTTTTATTTATGGCAAACTGAATAAAACAGGTTATAATCAGAAACCATCATTTTTCACCTAACCCAATATAATAATGGAGTTTAAATGAAAGACAGCAGTTTCAGTTTGTTCAGTGTAGTCTCTGATACTGACGCTGTGTTTCATTGATTGTGCAGGAGCAGCAGCGAGGCTTGAAGTGATTATTCCAGTCTTAATAGTAATACTTTTCATTTTCCTCATAATACTGGCGATAATCATCTACATGAAGAAAAAGTGTAAGTGCCAAGAAACAAAAACAACAAATCACCCTTTAATTCACACTCATGTCTGAGAAAGATTTTATTACAAAGATTAACATCATTTTCTTGCATGTGTGCAAACGAGAAGCAAAGGAGTCTGAACAGGAGAAAATGGACCCTGAGAATGGTAAGCTCAAGCTTTGTGTATATTCATAATTATAATATTTTGTAAATATCTGCATTGAAATCATTGATATATTTCCCTCTGAACATTCAGTGCAGTTTATGCTGCCGACACTCGAGTTTGAGCTTGCAAAATTTTGCTGTACGGTGCTGCAAAAAGAGGTGGGGATTAAACAAGATGATTAGACATAAAAAAAAATTAAGTGATTGCTCCTGTCCAGAGAGGTCATGTTTTGATCTTCAATTGGTCTCATGCAATCAAGTCATGCGATTTCAAAGGTCAGAGTTCACCAAGCTTGAACTTTCCAGTGATCTGCAAAACTTGAAGCACGAGCTTGTGTTTCTGGTCTGACACATTTACGTGCATATGAACGGAAGTCTATGGAGAGAAAAGTGCAGTGTGACAGCAGCTTTAAAAAGAGACATAATTAACAAAGCAGTGAGATGTTGATTAGCATGGGCAGTTTGAGATTCTGACGGTATGATAAAAATATCACAGTGTTGTGTTTACTACTCTAAATATGCTTTTTTTAAATGTCTGGGTAAAAAACAACAGCTGTTTGCCAGTGAACACAATATATTTAATTTTTATTCATTCATTCATTTTCTTGTCGGCTTAGTCCCTTTATTAATCCGGGGTCGCCACAGCGGAATGAACCGCCAACTCATCCAGCAAGTTTATACGCAGCGGATGCCCTTCCAGCTGCAACCCATCTCTGGGAAACATCCACACACACATTCACACACACACACTCATACACTACGGTCAATTTAGCCTACCCAATTCACCTGTACCACATGTGTTTGGACTGTGGGGGAAACCGGAGCACCCGGAGGAAACCCACACAAACGCAGGGAGAACATGCAAACTCCACACAGAAACACCCACTGAGCTGAGGCTCGAACCAGCGACCTTCTTGCTGTGAGGCGACAGCACTACCTACTGCGCCACTGCTTCGCCCTCTATATTTAACTTTAAGAAACATTAAAAATATTTTGTAAAAGTCAGGCTTAATAATTTAAATAAATTATTGACAAACAACCAAAATAATCTGCCAATGGGGTAATCTAAATATTCTAGTTTTTCCTTTTGACGTAACAATACTTTGCTTACACCATTGGCAGATTATATAGCTTGTTGCAATTTAAAAAACTCACTTAATTTTGACATTACTTGTGAAAACAAGACAATGTGCTGTGCTTGTCTAAAAAATGCTTCTTGATTTAAACATGTTTAGATATTTGGACTAAATAGAAGACAAAAACTCTGAGTATGAAAAGCATTTTTGCTGTGTTCAGAGATTGACTCTGAGTCTGTTTTTAAGTGATTTGCTTTGTTTCAGCTCTCAGTCAAACATCACTTTTGTCTCAAAATGAAAGGCCGGATGAGGAGAACAGATCAGACAGTCCAGGTGTAAATGAGGAAGAAAAACTTCTGAATCCCAGTGGAAATGAGGGAGAGCAGTGCAATTATGTGAACAGTCCGCATACATTTGTAGCAGTAGGAAATGCCAGCAGTCAACCTAATGTAACTCTGAACCGAAAACCCCTAGAAGACCAAGATAAAGTGAAGGATGGACAAAGAGAGAAACCGGAAGAACAAAAGACTGATAATGCTAAGAATAATGAGAAAAATGACAAAGTAGCAGGAAAGGAAAAGGAGAAGAAAAAGGAGCAACAAAACACAGGTAAAATATGCTTTTCTGAAGAAAACAAAACTTGATTCAAACACACACAAAATCAGTTTTGTTTTATTTTGCTGTTATATTTACACTAAAAGAGCTTTAAAGGGTTTGTTCAACTCAAAATATAAATAATCCCATTATTTACCCACACTGAAGGCATCTTGGGTGTAAATGACTTTCTTATTTACATCAAAAGTTTGGGTTATTTTGATTTATTTCTGGGTCTGTCAAGCTTTACAACAGTGCTACGCATGCGAGAGAGATTAACTAAACGGCAGGCATAGGAAATGTCTTCTCTTGGCTATATCAGATTCATTCATTCATTTTCCTTCAGCTGAGTCCCTTTATCGGGGGTCGCCACAGTGGAAAGAACCAATAACTTATCCAGCATATGTTTTACGCAGCAGATGCCCTTCCAGCCGTAACCCAGCCCTGGGAAACAACCATACACACTCATTCACAAGCTGAAAAAAATTACAAACTACCAGGAGAGAAAAACAAAGAGAAAAACAAAGAGGAAAATGGGCAACCAAACACAGGTACAGTATGTTTGTCTGAGGATACAACACTTGATTCTGCATTTTTGTTATTAATTCTCTCTGTTTTTGTTTTTTTCAACGGCTGTAATATTTGCACCAAGGCTGTTTCCCCAATTTCCTGGTATATTTATGCTACTGCAACATTCTTTTTTAGAAATCAAAGTGATGAACGGTTATAGATGACAAAGTGCCATGAATAGATTAATCCCACCAAGCAACTTTGTGTTTAAAAGAAGTCTAATAAATGTGTAAACATAATCAAATACACACAGATTACACCGACTCTGTGTGTTGATGACTAGTCTGTTTTAGACATCTATTAGACATTTATTAGTAGATGTCGATTAGATTTCCAGAGACTATTATTATTATTATTAGACGTCTAGTAGACGTCTATCCAATTTTCACTGACACTGGCTTGTTTTAGTCTGTTTAAAAAATCTATTAAATATCTTCATTTGTAAATTTTTCGTTCAACTTAGTCCCTTTATTAATCCGGGGTCGCCACAGCGGAATGAACTGGCAACTTATCCAGCATAGGTTTTTTTTTACAGCAGATGCCCTTCCAGCTGCAACCTATCACTGGGAAACATCCACACACACTCATTTACACACACATACACTACGGACAAATTTAGTTTACTCAATTCACCTGTAGCGCATGTCTTTGGACTTGTGGGGGAAACCGTAGCGAACCCAAACACGGGGAGAACATGCAAACTCCACACAGAAACACCAACTGACCCAGCTGAGGCTTGAACCAGCGATAATCTTGCTGTGAGGCGATCATGCTCGCCACTGCGTCACCCTATTAGATATCTTTTAAACACAAAATGAAATGCTGACCAGCATGTGGCTTAATTAATATATGATAACAGTATTCCAGAAATTTCTCCTTTTATGTTCCACTGCAAAAACAGCAAGTGTTTAAAGCCGACCTCAAATTCAGGAATAATATGTACTCTGTAAGCAATAACTAACCTTTACAAATGACATTTTGTTCTGTCTTAATAAAGAATTACCTGAAAATACACACCAAGATTTAAACAGGCAAAAAACATCTCCAGCGCAGTCAGATCAGTGCCGTCAAAATCACGAAGAGGAAAAGAAGCCAGAAAAGAGGAATGAAAGTGGAGAAACGTCAGATCAGCAGCAGAATGAGGGTGAAGTCACAGCCACAAATGAGGATGAACAGACCACAGGAGCAAACACACAGGAGAAAGACCATAAGGAGACGAAGGAATCACACACAGGTGAAATGCTGACGATGTCTGTATTCATATAAAGCACGACACGGACACTGAAAAACTGCTGTCTTTCATTCAAAGTATATTTTTAAAGTGGAAACGTATGGTTTAAACTGTGTTGTTACATTTTTCCTTAAACCAACCCACATAAATTTACTAACTGACATATCTTGAACATCTCAGAGGGTTCGAGTCCACAGTCTGATGAGATGAAGAAAGTCAAAGAGGACACAAAAACTAGAGGAACACGAGACACAATGGAGAACAAACAAAATGCAAATGAACAAAAAGAACTGGACCCGCAGAAAGCTGAAGATGAAAAGAAAATACTGGAGGAAAACCACGAGGAAAACACAGGTAATAAATGATGTTTGTCTCTGGACTTAAATCTAGCAGCAAATCCCTGCAATCTGAAACACACATATTCTCCATGTTCTGTTCACATTCAGGAATTAGATTTTTTATTTATTTACATATGATAATTGTGACAAAATGATTCACTCTCTTTTATTCTTTGTCAAATATTCCCCAAATGATGTTTAGCAGAGCATGTTTATAGTGTTTCCTATTATTTATTTGGCGGGGGCCAGGGGGAGTCCGATTTCTTTTAGTTTAGATGTAAAATAATTTAGTGTAAAAACTAAACTCCCTTAAGAAATATAGATTTTTCAACTATCTCCAGAACAAACCACTGTTATACAATGACTTGCCTAATTACCCTAACTTTACCCTGATTACCCTAGTGAAGCCTTTACATGTCACTGTAAGCTGAACACTAGTGTCTTGAAGAATATCTAGTCTAATATTATGTGCTGTCATCATGATGAAGAGGAAACACATCAGCTATTAGAGATGAGTTATTAAATGTGTTGTCAATAATAATCTCTCTGTTAAATTGGGGAAAATATAAAAGAAATTAAATGTAACGGGGTGAATAATTCTGTCTTCAACTGTGTTTAAATATATTCAACATATTTTTTTAATGCTACAAAAAAAACTCTACACTGGCTGTTTATGTGCAAACCTGATCATCTGTGTCTAGCAGACTTCAATTATACAAGCAATAACTTACTTTAATGAGGAGAAGGATGCAGATTTACTAATCGACATATCTTGAACATCTCAGAGCGTTCGAGTCTACAGCCTGCTGTGACTGAAGAAAACAAAGAGGACACAAAAACTAGAGGAACACAAGACACAGTGGAGAACAACCAAAATGCAAATGAACAAAAAGAACTGGACCCGGAGAAAGACAATATGGCCCATCAGACAGCTGAAGATGAAAAGACAAAACAGGAGGAAAACCACGTGGAAAACACAGGTAATTAAAATGATGTTTGTCTCAGGAAACAAATCTAGCAGCAAATCACTGCATTCAGAAATTAAGATATTCTCCATGTTCCATCATTCACTCTTTTATTCTTTGTCAAATATTCCCCAAGTGTTGTTTAGCAGAGCATGTTTCCTATTATTTATTAGTTTTCGGGGAGAAAGTCTTGTTTTTTTGTTTGGATGAAAATAATTTAATGTAAAAACTGCTGTAATCAATAATATTCATATTGTTTTCAGTTTAAATGTCACTGTAAGCTGAACACTAGTGTCTTGAGGAATATCTAGTCTAATATTATGTGCTGTCATCATGATGAAGAGAAATAAATATTAGAAAATGAGTTATTAAAATGTGTTGAATAAATTCTCTCTGATAAACAACACTTGGGAAATATTTGTAAACTCACAGAACAGCTCATATTTAGTCTCCAGCTGTATGTTGGATTAGTGGATGATTTTTCTTGTTCACTTTTGCTACAGATTCAGCATCAGAGAAACAGACGATACAAAACAACAGTGATGCATTGTCCAGTCAGAATGAGCACAGTGCTGATACTGAGAAGAAGAGTGTGAAACCTGACAACAACAAAGACAATAATGAAGCAAAAGCTGATCATAATGATGACGATGTAGAGAGTCCACGAAAGGAAGAAACTACTGGAGAGAAATCTGAAAATTACGATGATAATAATGGAGAGGGAGATGAGAGCAGCGAGTCAAAACAAGACATGAAGGAGAGCAATAATCCTCCAGATGCAGGGATTGGTGAACTTTTACAAGACGATCAAGGAAAGAACCCTGATCATGAGCAGAAAATAGATGACCGGTCTGTGCCAAAAGATGAACAGCACGATATACAGAGCGACAACTTTCAAAACCAAGAACACCAGAACAAACAGAACTCTACAGAAAGAGAGAATAAACCTCAACATGAGATCAGCCCTGAGGGAAACGAAACAGACAGAAAAAATAGTGAACTTGAGGAGGAAGAGAGGCAACGTCTTCAAAAATAAAACTGAAGCCTCCAATAATGCTGTCTAGAGGAAAACATTCAACTCTTCCATTGTTTTTCAGTGTAAACGCTTACTTTTGACGGATGTGTGTGATCATTACACTCACACTTTTCAGCGCCACCTTATTAAATTATTTATTAAATTATTTAAATCATCTCTAATTTTGCGAGCATCAATAGACACTGATGATGGTGATGCACTTAATGGTCATCAGCATCTTACATCCTCAAAGGTTTTTAATATTTAGATGTTTTTAATGTGTGCACGTTTATAAAGTTTTACTTTATCATCTAATTACAAAAAAAAAAAAAACAGAATTCAGCTCTTATGCGAGGTGTTTGTTATGCAGGCTGTGGGAGAATACGTTTAACATTTTTGTAAGTTGCAGTAACACTATCGTGGAGTTTTTCTATTAATGTTTGAGCAAATTGGAATTCACAGAAATGTATTTGTGGTAATCTCCCATTCACTGCTGTTGCTGAGGGACTGAATGAGAGGTGTAAGGCCAGAAGTAGCACAAGGGGGCCTCAGTAAGCTCTGTGGGGTTTTTTTGTGTTTTTTTGCAGTGGAGAATTAGGAGAACGATCATGTTGCCGTAGTTCATTTCCTCTCCTGACTGACCAAGAAAATTGACAAATTTGTTATTCGTCCTCCACAAAAAAAGACAGTCATTGATTCACAGCAGCTAATACTAATACTAGATCCAAACATTTTGGGTCACAGCACTAGCAATACTGGAAACACGAAATGCAGGAAATACTAGGATAGTTTCCTGAACTATGGCTTTATTTCATTTTCTCGAAGCAAAGAGTGCCTGACCCAGCCACAAAGTATTATCTGCGGCAAAGTTCTTGCTTATAAATGCACGAGGCTGTCCAAATTAATAACAGATTTGCAGATGACTCCAATAGTATCTGAATGCAGCCTTTATGATGCAAGCTTAGATTACATCCCTCAGTGATGCAATATCAGATATAATGCACTCAATGGAGCGAGTGACGTCACTGTGACGGGTGGGGTTAGGGGTGGAGTTGGGTGAGTGCATTGGATGCAGCTCAGATTGCAACGACTCATCCACCGCAACAAGCCCAGAGCATTTTTGCAAAAGAATTGACACCCAACATGAGATGATGGACATCACAGCAACTGAGAAGAAACTTTCGCAACTAATATAGGGCCAATCAAAAGACCACAGGCTCACGTTTTTCAGTTACTGATGGCCAACTGATGTTTTGCGTTTATATTTTACATTAGGCTATTTGTGCATAAGCATATCTAGATATAGTAATAAACATACCGTTTGTTTAAAAACAAATTTGTTGGTCATTATTACTGCACACTTTTATGAGCGGTAATATAATTAAATCTTACCTTACAAGGGCCTTACAATATTTTCCAGGGGAAAAGGGGGTCTCTGGCAAAAAAAAAAAAAGGTTGAGAACCACTGCTGTAAAGTACTTGACTTAATCTGTAGTAGATCTATAGTTGCTATCCTAACACAACAACTATAGTAATATGACCAAATACTTAAAAAAAAGAATTTATAAAACACCTTTACTGTATTAAAAACTAAACTACAGTATTTATTACAGTTTTGCTGAATGCTTTCCTGATCAAATTGTCATTTCTTTTTTCTTTTTGTGCTCCTCTGTACATGGAGATGTTTTTAATCATTATTGAAGGTGAAAGAATTACTGCAGTTTCATTTTTGTCTTATGGGTTTAAAAGTGTGACAGACTAATGGAGAATTAAATTGGCTTGAGGTTTAATGTTGACTTTTTAATGAATAAATGTTGAATTTGGTGTATACAAACGTACAAACAGGTATGAGAAATACAGGTGTCTGTAAAGAATATACCTGTGAGGAACATGAAAATATGAGTCCTTCAGCCTGTCATTAAAAACAAAAGGTAAATGTAACGTTACAATTAATGTAATATGTGGTAATAAAGCAAAAATGGTGGCATAGCCTATAGCTCTTCTGTTAAAATATAACTTTAAGATTAGATTCAGAGATTAAATCAACTGTGAGTTTTCCTGCCTCTCCGGCTGGGTTTAGTGTGATGTCACCGGCTCTTGCTTCAGAGAAAATGAATCAGGTTCAGCCTGGCTCCTGTCGAAACCCGCATTATCATGTAGAGAGGAAATAAGAGAGTAAGAGAAAAGGATCTGCTCATTTAAGGATGGTGGACTGTGGCTTTCGGCTGTGGCGCTTGTTTCTGCTGTGTCTCACAGGACTCCTGCGCTGGGGTGAGTCTCAATGTTTTTATTATATCGCGAAAATATATCTGATTTTTATTGACGCTATTTTAAACACACACCGTTTCTGTGTGAACTGCTGTCTTTGATTATCACGAACACAATGTAGAAACATGTTGGATGGTTAAAGTGTTAGCTCATTCAAAAAATCTACCTGTTGAATGATCTCCGTCAGTTAGCAAACATAACCAACTAGCCGAATGACCGTCAAATATTATTTAACAATATCGTAAAAGTTACAGGTGATCTTTACTACTTGTGAATTATATTATATCACATCTAAAGCTAAACAATAGATTCGTTCTGTATTTGTGTTAAAAATAAAATATCCACGTCGGCTATATTCAGTTTGTTGTTTCACGAAACAAACCCTCAACCGGGTGAACAGGATCCTGAAACAAAGCGAGACAATTCCCAGCGCAAACAGGTTGAAACAAGACATACACAGGTCATCATGATGTAGGAGAGAAAGAGTTCTTGGGTAATCTAATAACTAAACTCAACTTAAATTCAGTAAACTGAAGAATATATTAGATGTACACAACACGGCTAATCATACATCATGTGTCCATGACAGCTAATGATCAACTAGACACAAATGAGGAACATAATCACACATGAGGGCTTGTATACTGTTAAAACTGCTGTAAAAACGTCCAGGTTATGCCAGTAGAAGTGTTTTCCTCTTTAAAAATAATATACCACAGAAAATAATGCATTTAAGCAACATTTAGTACACTATTGCATACACTGTTCAGTATTAAATCCACTTGAGGTGAGAATACACAACCTTACAAAAATTAACCATGACTTTGTTTTAGAAAATAATGTAGTAAATATGATTGTACTGATGTTTTTGACACTGGTATTACTGTAGTAATGTTGTAGTAATACAATAATAACACTGTAGGAACTACTATGTGTTTTGGCATGTGCTATATTATAGTAATGTTGTAGTAATACTATGACAACACTGCACTATCCATGACTGTAGTAACCATGTGTTTTTGTCTGTACTGTGAGTTTACTATATTAATGTTGTAGTAATACTATAATAACATTGTGGGAATTGTAGCAAACCATGTTTTTGGTGTGTATTATGGCTTTATAATAGTAATGTTTTAGTAATAATATGACAAAACGGCAGGAACTAGGACTGTATTTGTTTTTGTACTGTGAGTTTACTGTAGTAATGTTGTAGTAATACTATGATTAACACTGTAGGTACTATGATGATAGTAACCATGTTTTTTTGTTAAAACTAGAACTTTTTTATTGGTATCCCTGGTGTGAGAAAGAGTATGAACTTTAAAAAAAAAAACTGGGATTTAAAGCAACCCGGTTTGGATTGTTTCGCAACGCTCAAACATAGACAAACCTAACCATGCATTATTAAAACCAAATACTATACACATTTCTGTCAACCTAGATTAAGGGTTGAAAGTTGTCTTCATAGGACTAATAATATATCTGTCTAACGCCACTCTCCACACAGATCAGTGTGACGGTCAGCGTGTGGTCCAGATCCAGGATGGCCCCCTGTACAGAGTGGAAGGATTTCCCTTCTTCATCTTCTGTAGTGTTAGTGGGTTTCAAGGCTCGAGTGAGCAGGACTTCGAATTTGGTGTCAGAAAAAAAAATGTTGAATTCAACATCATCAGTACTAAAGAGCCAGACTTTGCCTTTGCGAGGTTCTCCAACAGGGTGAAGCAAAAAGAAATTGAGATCGAGAGGCTGACGGGGTCTTCGGCTCTCTTGAGGATCAAAAATGCGATGATGGACGATGCGGGACAAATCTTCTGTCACACCCCAAGTACAGATCCCAGATTGTTTGGAGTATATGAAGCAGAAACAACACTTAACGGTAAGATATTTATCTAAAGCATTATGGTTATTGTACTACTTCAGCTCTTTGCAAATAATCACATTTGATTCACTCATGTTATAGAGTGCAAATCTGCACGATCAAGTAATTCTAGTGATGTGGTCAGAGAAGTTTAGTTGGTCATTAATTGTTACTCCAAGGCTTTTCACCGTTTTGGATGCAGTAATGGTTGAATTTGGATTGAAAAGTTATGGTGTAGAGCCGGGTTGGCAGAAACTTCAATTTTCGTTTTTGTGAGGTTAAGCTGAAGATGATGATCTCCCTGATGATTAAACCCTTCTTGATGTACCATCCATCCTGTCCAGACTCAAAATGTGTGATCCAACCTCTACAAAAATCTGGTCTTAAGAGCCAGATAAAAAATCCTGCGCTCAGTAAATAGGTGTTTCATATCAAAAAAGAGAGACCTAAAATCACTTTCCAGAACCTTTTAGATTACTGTTCCTTGCTGGTGGTTGTTCCACATTGGCATCACCGTCTTTGCTTTGTTTGCACTGTTCTCAACTCCTCGCCACTACCACTTTGACCAACCACAGGTCTGTCTATGCATTGTTGCAATATGTAGTTAAATTTTTGAGAGGTATGCATCAGGGTCACAATCAGAGTATGCATCTGTGTGCACGCTGGACCTACCACAACACAGGTATAAATAGGACTTAAGATAATTGTTTACAACTGCACTGCCCAACCTAAGATCATGGTCATGTTGAGACTATCAGTATGTAGGTACCCTCACACTGCTTGTGTTTTATCGACAGTGATACCGGACACGCTGACGGCTTCGTTTTCTGGTTCTCCCTCTCAGAGTCTGTTTGAGAGTGATCCACTTCAGCTTGAGTGCCAGGTCTACAGTGAGACTTTTCAACACACCCATCTGTCGGTCACCTGGTACGTCCATAGTGGAGGAGATGAGGACCCCCGACCAGTCATTACTCTGGACAGAGATCTCACTATAAAGCCAGGAGGAGGATTTGAGGATCGCTACCATGCAGGTCTGATCAGCATGGATAAAGTGGAGGACACAACATACAGACTGAAGATGCCTCAAGTGCAGCAGTCAGACCAGGGGAAGTTCTACTGCCATGTAGTTCAGTGGATTCAAGACCCAGACCGAACCTGGACAGAAATTGCGCACAAAACCTCTACAGCATGTGATGTGGAGATCAAACCAATCGGTGAGGTTTAGATTTTATAATTTAACCCAGGGGTTCTAACCTAACCTAACCTGTTTGACCTCATATTTCCTGTCTCAATAGTGGCCACTGATGTAGGATCGTTCAGTGTTTATATGAAGGCCTCAAAAGAGTCTCTTCAAGAGGGAGATGCACTAGACATCCGCTGCAGTGTGAAAGCACAGAATCTTCCTGGCTATTTCTATTCTGTGACGTGGATGAAGAACGGGAAGAACGTGGCCCAGATCGGACTTTCTGGGATGCTCACCGTATTTGATAGTTATAAAGACAGAGAGAATTCAGCAGAGATGAGAGCAGTGAAAACAAGTCTAACAGACTACCTGCTGACCATCCATTCAGCTCGAACTGAAGATCAGGGCCAATACCAGTGTGAAGTATGGCAGGAGAGCATGAATGAAGACGGCACCTTCAAAAGAGTGCAAAAACAACTGTCCAACCCCGAGACTGTGAACATCACGACTAAAGGTAATTGCTCCTCCTCTACAATCTTAAAATACTCCACACATTGGTTTGCATCTTGTAGATAGACATTATTTGTACAATGAAAGCTTTAGCATGACCATGCGCACCCTGACGCTGTCTGTTCTTGCTTGTCTGGTCAGAGAGTGATCTGGCTGTGGTCATGATGATGAAGGATGCAGTGACTGAAGGAGATGCTCTACAGGTCACCTGCTCTGTGTCGGGGTTCAAGGGTTCTTTATCAGTATCATGGCAACACAAGAAAGACTCTGTGGACTCCTTCAGTGACGTCACTAGTCTGACCCATGAGGGAGTGATGAAAGATACTGGGATGAGGTACCAGAGTCGCCATGTTCAAACTCTCCATTCTCCAGCTGGAAACTTCACCCTGGAGATTGGTGAAGCTGGATTATCTGACAGTGGTGAATACAGGTGCATTGTGTCTGAGTGGATCATACAGAGCAATGGCGAGATGAAGAAAACCCACACCCAGTCTCAGCAAAATAAAGTTGCAGTGCGTTCAGTTGGTAAGACTACACACACACACTAATCTCAGGAACACAGAAACCTTCTGCATCAGTAGACGTGCAACCTGTGTCATTACTTTTCTCCTATTTTCACTGCATGTTACTGAGAGCCGAGTATGAATAATCACAGCATGTTTTCCTTTCAGAATCTCTAATGAAGGTCACCTTGATAAGTCGCGAAATAACTGCACCTATAGATTCTCCAGTCAAGTTACTGTGTAAAGTTGAAAGACCTGAGGTTTCATTGGCTGTACGCTGGATGTTTCAGGCTTTCAATTCAACTGCACAGAAGGATATTTTAACAATACACAACGCTGGAGAAATCACCTGGTTAACAGATCAGAGAAATTATCAGCTGTCAGTTCAAGAACAGTCTTCCAGCACAATATTCACTCTCATCATGCCGAGAGCCAGCAAGCGGCAAGAAGGACAGTACCAGTGCCAAGTTGATGCCTATCAAAGGGGTAGACAGAAAGCCATGAAGAACTCCAACCTACTAGCAGTGACTATACAAAAACCTGGTAAATACAGCTGCATTTATAAAGTGCATTCCTCCTCTTTAAACCGTTTATACTCTATACCTTTTAATGTATTCCTTACACTAACCTACACTTTTATTCCTATACTGGTGTAAGTATGAGCTGCAAACAGAACTAGAGTCCATTTGCAGAAGTTTTTAATAAACACATTTAACAAAAGCAAAGAACAGGGGAAGCAGTCCACACAATAGACAAACACCAAGAGGTTATCAAATGCAGCAGGAGAACAATCAGTCAGAAAGGTCAAGCACAAAGTCAACAGAGCACACTAGTGATGCTCAATATTGTAATACAAATTCTTTTGACAAGTTTCTAGGAAGTAAATGTTAGAGTTGGTTCACAAACTGAACACATCCCCTATTTAATTTCTTAGTGTGTTTGTGTTTCCCTGTCCTTGTACACTCAATCAAGTCAGAATCTGCTATTTTTATAAAGTTTTAACTTTAGATAAATGAAGATTCAGCAGTTTAACATCTCTCTTTTCCTCTCCATGCAATTTCTAATGACAGACAGCAAACTGAGACTGTCGACACTCAAGTCTCGCCAGGAAACCACAGCCAACACTGATGCTAAGATTGAATGCTCCATCCTGAAAAAAACCACAAACTCCTCTCGTTTCACAATTACTTGGATGATTGGGTCTCAGATGCTCTTAAATATGGACCTAGACGCTGTTGTCAAGTATGGTCCAGCAGCTGTTCTACAGATGGACCAGAGAATCCGCATGACAGTAAGACAGAAACACACTTTTCAGCTGACTGTGCATCAGGCCAGAACCACTGACAGTGGCCAGTACCTCTGTGAGGTGGAAGAGTGGCTTCAGGATCCTCTTGGGGACTGGTATTCCCTGAAGAATGTGTCTGCTTCCACAGAGCTTATTGTCAAAGAGCAAGGTAAAACAAGTCTTTTCATTGAACCACATATTAAAGTGATTGTTTTACTTCCGTTTATTTTGGGTCATTATCAAAAAGTCTGTCCAAGTGAAAAGTGTGAACCTTTTTGTAAGACTTAGAAATCCTTGCAGAGGTGGAGGATCAACTCAAATGTGTAGTTCATTAACTAAAGTGTGAATAGAAACAAGCAAATCAGAACTTTTAACAACAATAAGAATGTAACTATTAGAATTGCAAGGTGAATGTACTTCGATGAGATGCAATGTGATGCAATGTGACTGGCATAGTGGTGCATGAGGAGAAAATGGCAAATAGAGAGCCAGGACTAGCCTATAGTGAAACCAATGAATTATATGTAGTAAAGAGAGCCAGACAGTGGATTTGGAACAAGTGAGGACAATGGTCGAGCTAGAGCATGAAGTGTTCATACCTGGTACTTAAGGGTTTAGTTACAAACCATTTATACACACCTTGCACCAGCTAATCAAGCTCTTTACTAGAAACTTTAAGGCAGATATATTGAGGCAAGTTGGACCTACATTCTCCAGGACAGTGACCCTTCAGAGCTGAGACTGGACACCTCTGAGATAGAGGGAAGGTTTAGCAGGTTTAGGTGAAGGGCTGTGTTGGAATCAGGGTAACACAATACTAATGACCATGACTGTCTTTGAGGAATTCAAGGAACCAAAGTGGAAAATGATGGGTTGAGGTGGAGTTCAGGTGGAGAAGCCTTAGGTGGAAGCCTGACAAAGAACAATCTTGCTCTGAACTAATCCAGTTCTGATGTTTTTATGACCTTCTTATCATCATCCAGACTTTGATCAGGTTTTGATCCGTTTGATAATATATATACACACAAATATTATAACATTCTCTACAGAATGGCTTCTTCTGGCTAAATTCTGCGTCTGGAATATTCAGGTTTGGTCAGTTTGTGTAGGTGTTTTATCCGTCAGTTTTCTGGTTGTTTTGTTATCAGTTGTTGGTTTAAGACAGGGATGGGCAACTTTCTATCCTGGAGGGCCACTGTCCTGCAGAGTTTAATCCCAACTCAAATCAAACACACCTGCCTGTAGTTTTCTAGTGATCTTAAAGACACTGATTAGCTTGTTCGGGTGTGTTTGTTCAAGAAAACTCCAGTACTGCAACCAGTACTGAAGTTGAAGACATTTGCACTTCTGCATGGAAAGCAAGGACAGAAAGGACATGCAATCCATCCAGTTTTTCTTAGATCTTCTCTTCATGGTCTAATCCTCGTTGGACATGCACAGAACACCTTCATTAGGAGACTTTCGACTAGAATTCTCACCAGAACCTCCTTAACTTGCTCATTTTGAGGTGGAGGAACAGTGGTTCTGCCCCAAGTCCTTCCTCAAAGTCATGTATTTGTAACTACCTCAACAAGGTAGCCCAGCAACCCAAAAAAGAAAAGTAGTTTTAGCTGCTTAAATAAGTTCTTGGCCTGAGGTGAGTGTTAGAATATAGACTGCATCCTAAATTTACAGCTTCAATAGATGCATTACTGTTACTAGACACACCAATCCACCTACTGACCTTGTGCTCCAACCACCCCTCACTTGTGGATGATTTCTCACTTCCTACCAAGAGGAGACAGTCCACGGTTTTCTGTTTGAGAACCATGACCTGAGGAGTCTGATTCTCATCAACACACATTAATACGCTCACATTGGGGACAATCTGTTTTATATACAGTTCTTTCATATTTAAATTCATATTTCGGGTTCGGTTCCACCACTGCAATACAAAATGACTTAAGTACAATAACATACCTAAAATTCTATTCGAGGGATAAAATTATGTAGGTGTCCTCAATTTTGTTGAGAAAGAAATGTCCACAATATATATGGTCACAGCATAATACAGTATATTACATAACGATAATAGATTTACATCTTGCCCACTAGTATTTACGCCTTATTAACTACTGACCTACCAAACTCTGTTACCCTTTTTGTCCTTGTAGTTTTCTAGACCTAGGTGTCAGGCTGTGTTTCACTCTCAACAAACTTGTTTGATTTTGATGTTGTGTTTGTGTTTTAAACAGAAAGTAATCTGCGTGTGCAGAAGGAGAACCAAACCCTCAACATCACCAATCTTCAGGCTGGGTTCACCGCTGATTGCATCATTGCCTCTCAGTCCAGTGATAAATCTGCCTTTCAGGTCACATGGTTTAAAGTTGAAGAAGAAGTAACCCATGTTATATTCACTGCCAAGCATGATGGTACTCTACACAGTGCTCTGAATGATAAATATCTGGTGTTTGGACGACCAGACGCCACACACTATAAACTGACCGTGCCACAGACCGACCCCACTGATAAGGGGAAATACTACTGTCAGGTAGAAGAGTGGCTTCACACTGATAACACCTGGAAGAGACTGGCTTCAGACCGCTCTGGAGTGCTCTCTGTCCACGTTCACACTGAAGGTAACTAAAATAATGGGATGTATTTTAACTGAGTGCAAAGTCCGAAGTGCATGGTGCAAAAGCATGTCTGAATCCACTTTTGCTATTTTAAAGATGGGAAAAATGATCAGTGCATCAGGGCATGGTCTAAAATGGTTGTCCTTAGTCTATTAATGAGTTATAGGCATAACGTGCATTAAACCAAAGTCTAATCTCCCGTTCCCTTTAAGAGTCAGTCCTGTTCAGAAACATTCGCTAGTCATGTCGGACATTGTAAGCAGAAAAACTGAACGCTTCACTAGAGAGAACATGATTACAGAACAAGCTTCTTCCATTCAAACATAGATTCATGGATGTAATTTCATCATTTTAAGCGCAAAGATTTGCTTCAAAACTATTTCTAAATTCATTTCTAATTTCCAGCAAAGGATTAAGTTAACAATATTACCGAAGTGTGGTCAGGAAACTGAGTTATATCCAAACACACGTCCTGCTCTAATGCCCTTGTGTAGTGATGCATACATGTCTAAAACCCGACAGGTGGAAAAATGTAAATAAAAAAATTCTAAATATAAATGTGCATATAATAAACACGACTACAGCTAATAACAGTAAACAAATGTACATTTTCAAGAATAAACTGGCTTCAACAGAAGCAGAATCCAACAAAGTCTCCTGAGGTGAAGAGGAAGGCCTGAGAGGAGGAGGAGGAAACTGTTTTTATATTTATGTAGAAACAAAAACCTCTTCTTTACATTTTAATCCTTTAATTTTTCATCTGTAAAGATATTTGTGTACTGCTGTACATCCCTGTGTGTGTAATAAGCAAGACGTTGTGGACTGTCATATGCAGATAATACTAACGCGCTCTATATATAATGAATATAAAGCCTGCACCATTGACTTTACCACAGCTTTTAGTTAGTCAATGGTGGTGTTTATTTTAGTTCCTTAAAATAACAACATGCCAATAATGCAACTTAACACACTTCCTTTCAGACCAGCACAGCCATGAGCACAAATCCATTCGCTGTTTAAACACTCTGATGCAAAACATTAAAATGACACCAGCGCCAGGCTGAAACTAGCAAACACTACTGGAGACAGGCATTGCTCCAGGTCTATGATAAGAATTTTTGCTGGGTTAAAAAGTCACTATGTTTGCCTGAACTTATTTCAGTTTTACAATAACTAATATGTATATTTGTGTTGATTTTCAGGTGATTCTGGAAAGCAGATAAACCCGTTAGTCATATTGCTGGGAGTCACTATTCCTCTGATCTGTTTTCTTGTATTGATCATAATAATATTGTTGAGAAGAGAACCCAAGAGGAGTTCTGAACAGAGGAAACAGAAGGACACCCTGTGGGCTGAAAACAACCCTCTTTACCCCCTATAGAGGCGGAATTCTGCCCCCAAACCCTAATCACACAGGGTCAGTGCTGTCTGTGGACCTTGTGTGATTTAGAATCTGAATTTCTGCATTCGCACTGGAGAAGCAAAGCCTGTGAGTTATATCTGGGTTAGGATACCAAGGCTCTCCATGGTCTGGGTAGACGGATAAACAAAGAAAAATACATACTGAATCAGAACAGCAGAGCTTTCATTACCAGACGCTTCTTATTCTGTGAAGTGTACAGTTGTATTGTGGAGAGCAGAATGACCCTGCTGCTGCTGCAACACTATCAGAACACTCCAGCACATATGTCAATCCAGAGAACTCTCAGGAAGATGTGTTTATGCACACGCTATGCAGAATTTACTTTATTTATGAATGTTTGATGATTGAGGCCTAATGGAGGATTTCAGGGGGTTCAGAGAGAAGTGTCGATGCTCATTTGTGAGCCTGGATGACAAATCTGTTTCACTGCTGTGTTTTGGGCTGTAGCCAAACCTGCATTGCATGGGTCAAAATGATTATTTTATATGACAAAATGTATTTTTTATGAAGACATTTAGTAAATCTTCTACTGTAAATATATTACTGATAAGCATACGCTGCAAAGAATGCATTTCTGCCTCGTTTCTAGCCCAAATATATTTAAAACACAAAGAAATCAGGAAGCATTTTCTAGACAAGGGGAAGTTTTGTCTTGTTTTCAGAAATAATGAGTAAAAATAAGCATGTTTTTAAAATCTGCCAATGGTGTAAGCAAAATAAGGTTATTTTGAAACAAAATCTAGATTATTTAGCTTAGCTTTAAGGAAAAACAGAACAATTTCTGAAATCAAGACAATGTTTTCTGCTGGTCTATAAAACTCTTTTTGACTTTTGACTGGAAACACGACAACTCTTGTGCTTAAAGGCATGTAGACATGCTTTTGTCAATGCATGCTTGTTTTTTTGCAGTGTAAGAGCTGTAAAACTGTTTTCTTTATTGTGGAAACTGTTCAGGTTCATTGTAAAAAGTATCCTTAAGTTAGCGGTTTTCCATATTTCATTATTCTTGCTTGTTTATTTCTGCTTTTGAATTGCCATATGCAATCTTGATCTTTCTTCCAACAACTTTTAAGCCTATAAAAGCTTTAAAAAGTGACTTTTATTAACATTTCTAATAGTTTAAAGTATATTTTTACAGTGTATATCAGGATTTTTTAAATCCTAAAATTCCAGATTTTTAAACTGCTGCATCTCTGCCATTAACAGGAAGCTTATTTATTCAGATGATATGTATATAAAACTCAAAATATACAATTTACACAATTTGTCATTTTAACCTGTTTTGAAATGCTATGAAATACTATTTCTATGGGATGGAAACTCAAAATGTTCTCGATATTTATACGTGATTAATCTGCAAATGTTAACATTTTTGAGTTCAAAATGAACGAGAGCTTTCCACTCCCCCTCATGTGTCATTGCGCTCTATAATGAAGGACTTTCTTGTTGTTGCTGGTTTAATTTTTTTGTATAGTCTTTGCTAACTTTAACGTCACTGTATATTTTCAGAACTGTGTGTAGATATTTAGACGTGCTGAATGTGTATATATTTATGCTGGTTTTCTAGATTATTAAATGTGATCACTTGTGTGCAGTGTGTTCTGATTATATTGCGATGAAGCCGTCAGTCATTTTTAGGCAGGTTCAGAAAATAAGGCTTGTTAAATTAACTTGATATAATATAAAAATCTGAAAATGCATGTCATGACTGCTTTAAAGTAGAGTTAATGTGCACCCATCAGAAAACACGAGCAGGCTCAAAGAACCATTTGTGCGATCAGTGTACAGTCATGTGAAATAGTTTTGACACCCTATTAACCTCACATTAAAAAGGTCTGCTCGTAACAGCTCTTAAAAATGGGGCAGCATGTAAACAATAGCACTGAGCTGACCCAGATTCACATCTATTTGCTGATTATTGCTGCTGAAGATGTTAAGTTATTGTTGTGTTTTGAGCTGTACTAACTGGTTGGACTGGGGAAAAAACATTTAGAGTACTATAGAGGCAAACATGATACCAAATCAAGCAGAAGAGAGAAAATAAATCACTGCAAAAATAAAGGTGTGTGTCTAGTTTGAGTCCAAATATCTAAACTTTCATCAATCATGAAGCATTTTCTAGACAAAATCTAAAAAAATCAAGTTTCTCCATAAAACAAGTCAAATAATCTGCCAATGGGGTAAAATAATGTTTTGATTTGAAACAGCATTATTCTGCTTCCCTGTTGTATTTTACTTGTTTTAAAGAGGAACTAAATTTTGACACTATTTCTGAAAACTATTTTCAGATATTTGGACAAGAAAAAAAGAAAAAACTTAATGTAATGCCATCAAATCTTGATGTAAAAGTGCAGATCCTCTATACTGTACTTTGCAAACCATCCCAAATATACAGCTATTTGAGTGTGTGTCTGATGTACAAGCTGATGTTTATCTGCAGCACTGTGGAAAACTTCCTTTATATTTGTTTATCATACATGCAAATACATTTGCTATATGCAACCCACACTTTGGTCCTGTAATAATGCTCTTGTTGTTCTGTGTTTTTCAACAGCAATTCGACTCTTCAACCTATTTCTGTGTTTATGACACACAAAAATGAATATATCATTGGGTTGTTTATCAGTTATTAAATGAGTAATTGTGCACTGTTTTAAAAGGTTTTTATAGGAACATTTCCATACAGGGTTTTTTTATAAGGCCCGTCATTCATGACATTAGATTCCACTATGTTTACTGAATTTAGCTGAAGAAATGTAGAATACTTTAATGGTGACTAGAATAAAAAATAATAGCTGAAAAATGACAGAAAAACTCCAGGACAATTTCCGACAATCTGTTGTGGTGATTCTACAGTCGCCATGGTAACAAAAACTACAGTAATTAATATGTTGTGGTGATTCTACAGTCGCCATGGTAACAAAAACTACAGTAATTAATATGTTGTGGTGATTCTACAGTCGCCATGGTAACAACAACTACACTAGTTAATCTGTTGTGGTGATTCTACAGTTGCCATGGTAACAACAACTACACTAGTTAATCTGTTGTGGTGATTCTACAATCACCATGGTAACAAAAACTACAGTAATTAATATGTTGTGGTGATTCTACAGTCGCCATGGTAACAAAAACTACAGTAATTAATCTGTTGTGGTGATTCTACAGTCGCCATGGTAACAACTACACTAGTTAATCTGTTGTGGTGATTCTACAGTTGCCATGGTAACAACAACTACACTAGTTAATCTGTTGTGGTGATTCTACAGTCGCCATGGTAACAACAACTACAGCAGTTAATCTGTTGTGGTGATTCTACAGTTGCTATGGTAACACAACAACTATAGTAATATAAACAAATGAGTAAAATCTATAGTATACAGTGTTTATATAAGTACAGTGCAGTTAATACTACAGTATGTTGGAGCATTCATTAACAATGAGTTATAAGTACTGTAGTGTGTAGCATACTTTACTGTAGTATATAGTTCATCAACACTAGTATTTACTATAATTTACTATAGTGTTGTGTAATGTAGGACATTGCGAGTAGGAAGTGCAGGGCTTGTTCTCTGTGGGTTTCACCTGTAATTATAGACGGGTGGAGCTGAGAAACATCAACAGATCGACATTCGACAATACCTGTCCTCTCAGAGAAACAGGGGCACAGACAGTAATGGAGTAAACCTCTTACAGGAGGCTCGTCTTCATACAGCACACCTAATCATGATGTATTTACAGTAAACTAGCACATATTACAGCCTACACTGCTGGAACACACGTCAACAGCTGGACCAACCGGTTTATACACTGAGAGAAAGAGAAAGTGTGAAAATGAGAAGACTCTGCGGAGTGTTGAATCTGTTCATCTGTCTGATTTTATCCAGATTCAGTAAGTCTTGTTTATGATCAAACACTACTGCTTTACAGTGCTGTAATATTCAGGCTAATGTTGAAGACTGTATATTTTGGTTAGCCGTTTGTGGCAATGTTGGCTAACAAGTGCTTCCTTATTTATATACTAATAAAAATACATATACCAACAAATTACAGCAGAACCTGTTTAAACTGATGTTAAAAACTGTGAAGGAGACCTACAGTATCATGCCCCTGATGCCTAGAGCAGGGGTCACTAACCTTTTTCAAACTGAGAGCTACTTCTTGGGTAATGTGAAGGGCTACCAGTCCTGATACACTCTTTTTAAGTAACACATTTTCTCAATTTACTTTTAATTATGTTATTATTAATGATTAATGATATTCATCTATGTGAGCACACTGATCATGTTAATGACTCTAACAATAGTTGTCAATGATTGAACAAGGTAGGAAACGGATATCAGATCACTCCATTTGTCTGAAATAGTTTTGGACGTTTATTTTTATATATAACTTGATGTCATTTCCAATTTTACACCAATGCAAGAGTGGCAGATTTTGTTTATGCTAATGAAGGAGAGATGGCCACCAGTGGGCGGGGCTTTCCCCTCTGATGACGTCATAGAAAGGGAGAATGTCATGTTTCTGCAGACTGTGTTCATCAAGTATGATCAGAACAAACACAATTAATACATGTTCGCCATTAGAGGACACACAAGTGAATTTATAACCCCTTATAAAATTGATTTCTGCATAATAGGACCCCTTTAAGTAAGTTTAATCAGTCAATCTTTTATTTTAAACCTGGCAACACTGTAGGGACACTAAGATGATTTCTGATGTTGTCAAACTTGTTCCGTTTGCTATTATTATAATTTCTGATGTATTAATTTGTCTTCTTTCATTAATCAGATGCGGTTACATCTACCATCTACATTGAGAATGGGAGAACTTTAACTTTAAATGTGACTATACAAGGAAACCCTGAAGAAATCTTGTGGAAATTCAATGGAAACAAGCTGGCAGAGCGTGACTTGACTGATTTTCAAGATTATGGTCAATTCAAGGGACGATCCAGGATTAATATCACTTCTGGTCAGCTCACTGTTCGTAACGCGACCCGCCGTGACAGTGGCACATATGAGTCTGAAATACAGATCAGCGGAAAGCTGCAAATGTCTAAACATGAAGTCCGAGTCATTGGTAAGCGACTTTATGCAAATGAATGAAATAACACACCTGTCCCGTTGCTTAAAGACACAATGCATCATTTTGGCCAGCAGAGGGCGTATATTCACAACAAACAAAGACATTAGTGATTAAAAAGCAGTCTTTAACGTACTTTTTAATTTATTTTTTTTTTTTTAGAAATTAAGCTTCGTACATTATCTGAAAGCTAAATAAGTGTTCCACTGATTAATAGATTGTTAAAACTGGACAATATTCAGCTGAGGTGCAGCTTTTGAAAATCTGCAATCTGAGAGTTAGAAAATCTGAGAAAATCACCTTTAAGCTGCGGTCACATTAGAGTTTGAGCATGTGATATTCTGTCGTGCGGCGCTGCGAACAGGGGCGCGATTAAACAAGTTTATTAGACATTTAAAAAAGCAAGCGATTGCTCCATGTGTTCAATTTCTGTCCAGAGACAGAGCTCATGTATTGATACTCGATTGGCCTCACGCAGTCAAGTGATGCGATTTCGCAGGTCAGAGTTCACCAACCTTCAACTTTGCTCCTCAGCAACCTGCGAAACTTACCGGTCTGACGCATTCGCATGCGTATGAATAGAAGTCTATGGGAGGAAAAGCCCAGTGTGACCGCAGATTTAAAGTTCTTATGAAGTGCTTTGAAATGTGCATTTTTAATCAATGTTTAACAATCTCGACTGAAACATGGAGAGGGCAGGGCAAACTTCAGATGTGTATATCAGGTTTAAATCTTCTAAATGTGTGTTTTGTCACTGTTTATCAGCTTATAGAGTTCTTTAAAACTGTATTTTAAGTTCACAGGACTTTTGAAGTTGTAGAAATTGAGTTCTTAGCAATGCACATTACTAACAAAACATGCATTGGATATATTATTGCAGTGGGAAATTTACTAAATGCTTTCATGAAACAACGAAAAAAAAGCCTTATTTGTAAAAGTTTTGGCAGTTTCCAAACATACACCAAGACAAAGTTATCAACTGAAATGAAAATGAAATTGAGGTTTTTTTTGGCTTTATGAAATTACAAAAAATAAATAAAAATCAAAATACACTGATTATTGTACATCCCGTCCTCAATCATATACAGCTTTGATAATGACTATTAGTCCTACAGCCTGAAATCAAATCTCTTTTCCAGCCTTTAAAATGTTTTTGTATCTCTTCTCCAACCCTGTGCCTCTACAACATCATCATGAAGGTCTTCTGGAAAGCAGGTTTTCTATAGGCACAGTGACATTACAATCAATGGAAGATTTTATTTTCATTTCTCAGCACATTTACACACACGTGTACACAATCACAGTGGTCTAGATTGAGTTCTCAGCATTGCATGTTATTAACTAAACGTGTTGTGTTCTGTATATATTTACAGTAGGAAACTTACTAAATGTCTACATCTTTATCTTCACTATATTCTGTTTCTGGTCATGAGAAAAATCCATATTTTAGAATTTATAGCCAAGTAATGAGACATAGCAGCATGAGCTGTTGTCCTCCATGGTCTCAGATGAGATGTGTGTTTCCATCAGACGCAGTGCAGAAGCCGAGTGTGAGCTGTAAAGTCAACAAAACAACAGAATCTACAACCCTGCGGTGTTCAGTGCCGGACCCACAGTCTGTGAGCTACAGATGGACCACAGAACAATCAGATTCAGATCAACACTTGGGTCCGCAGCTCCAGATCAGCTCAGACCAGCAGTCAGACTCTGTTTATACCTGCACCGTGAGCAATCCTGTCAGCTGGAGTAACACCAGCGTGACCCTGAGAGCCTGCGGCACAGGTATACACACACACACACACTCCAGTATAATACAAGTGCTGCTGATCATGGAGATCGCTCTGCTGATCATTGAGTCTATTCATGAGTGACATGGTGGCGCAGTAGGTAGTGCTGTCGCCTCACAGCAAGAAGGTCGCTGGTTGGAGCCTTGGCTGGGTCAGTTGAGGTTTTCTGTGTGGAGTTTGCATGTTCTCCCTGTGTTGGCCTGGGTTTCCTTCTCCGGTTTCCCCCACAGTCTAAACACATGCAGTGCAGGTGAACTGGAGAAGCTAAATTGTCCATAGTGTATGAGTGTGTGTGGATGATTCCCAGAGATGGGTTGCAGCTAGAAGGGTATCCGCTGTGTAAAACATATGCTGGATAAGTTGGCGGTTCATTCCACTGTGGCGACCCCAGATTAATAATGGGACTAAGCCGACAAGAAATGAATGAATGAGTCTATTTATTTACTTGTGTGTGCATATATATTTCAGTTTAAATTAATTTCAGCACTATTATTGACTACTAATATGCAGATGTCTACATAATTTATATACAGTAGTTTGTCATGTGTTCTGTCTTTTAGTGGATGCATGACTATATAAGAGATTTTCTTTGTTTACCAAATAACTGATCTAATTGGATCTCCATTGTAAGCTTAATAGCGCATCCTAACAACACATAACGCAACTAAACTCTATAGTGACTAGCAATGTCTGTGTGCACCAAACGCAACACGACCGAAGCATTCCAATACCAGCCTGCTCTCCCAACGAAATGGGGGACGATATAATTAATACATATTTAACTATATTAAAAGTTCATCGGCTGAGTGACTGATGTGGTTGGTGATTTGCATTCTTCATGCAGACAGAGATTTAAAACACAACAAAGAAACTGAAGTGGGGAAAACTCTTTATAAAGTACTCATGTGCACATTGACATGACCTAAGATGATAAAGTGATTATTTGTTCATTCCATGAGTAACATTTTCATTAAGCCTTTAAACAATTCCCTATACATCTGTTCTGATTATTTTTCACCTAATAAATGTCCTCAGATTGTGTCTGGTGCTGGTTATGATTGTTGTTTGGTTCTTTAATAGATAACTCTGTTCTGAAGAACATTCTCATTGGACTTCTAGTCATCACTGCTTTGATTATAATGATCGCTGTGATTATCTGCCTTCTACAAAGGAGCACAGGTGAGATGTGTACTGTGTACATTTATTATTATTATTATTATTATTATTCAAAGATTTTCCGAGTGATCTTTTACAGAGTAAACAAATGTTTCACATATTTCAGTAAAAAATGCTGTGGTCAATATTTTTTTTAGTTGTCCACAGAACAAACCACTGTTATACAATGACTTGCCTAATTACCCTAACTTTACCCTAATTACCCTAGTGAAGCCTTTACATGTCACTGTAAGCTGAACACTAGTGTCTTGAAGAATATCTAGTCTAATATGATGTGCTGTCATCATGAAGAAGAGAAAATATAATTAGAAACAAATTAAAACTATTATGATCAGAAATGTGCTGAAAATAATCCCTCTGTTAAACGACACTTGGAAAATACTGTAATATTTCACAGCAGAACTTTGACATTTAAATGTGATATACAGCTTTCCTCAGTAGATGTGAGGAGATCTGGAGTGCTTTTTGTCCTAAATGTAGTGTCATGTGTTGTTTAGGTCTCACATATGCAGCAAGAAAAATACGAATACGGAGGACCCCAAAAACAAGCAAGTCTATGAAGATGTTTGGTTAAATAGGAGTTTAATGTGGCAGTTCTGTTCATCATCTCTGCTTCTGTTTACTTCTTCAAATGTTTTCACTTAGTTTAGATTGATGTGCATTATTTCCACAGCTAACACACATCATGCTGAGCGTCAAGAGCAAGCCTTCGTTAACTTAAAGAAAAAAGAAAAGCAGTACATAAATAATGATGATTATGATGATGAAGAAGAAGATGATAAACCTGATGATGAACATGATGAAAGATCAAATGAAAACAGAACAAATCATGACAAATCAGGTAAAGAACATATTTTTTTTGTCATTTAAAGAGAGTGCTAGAGATGGATGGGTCTAAAATTCACATACACTGCTTATTACACACACTGGGATGCACAGCTCACACTAACATCTTTAAATAGAAGACATTAAAAAATTCAATTGTTTTATATATATATATATATATATATATTTATTTTTTTTTTTAAATAACTCAGGGGTTTTTGGTGTATCCAGCTGATTCTGTAGATGATCTTTGACATTACGCACAAACACATCTCCAGTATTTACTCACTAGTGAAGTGTTAGTTTTATAATTTTGGTTATGTACATAACGAATCCATGATGACGTAATGCAACTCAAATGCACTGTTTTAATGCACGTTACACCTCAAAACACATCCAAAACTTATAAGAATGAGCACAAGCCTCAGTTTAGACCATCTGCTTGATGAACAGACCCCTAGCTAAAACCTCAATATATGAAATAAAAAGTAAAACCTTTTGAACTTAATGTTTACAATGCAAATCCAATTAGATCCTCTTTATTTGGTAAACAAAGCAAGTCTCTCACGTATGACTGCACACACTGCATTGTACATAAATCAGATGAACACTTTAGTCAGTAATATTACTGTAATTATTTAAAAACTGAATAAATAAAGATTTGAACACATTTATACAAGTAAATAAACAGAATTAATGATGGGCTAAACATCTGCAGACTTCTGTGTGCACAGATTCCGTGTGGGCTTTGTGATGACTTTCATGGCTTTCTTCAAGGCAGATTGCTGACAGCAGACGTTTTAGGATAGTTTGTGGTTTGATTAATTTTAACACCACTTGATGAAATGTTCATTTTTCTGTGACCCGTGTCTCTTTAACTGTAAGAGTAATGCTTTATACTACAGCATTTATCCATCAGTGTTAATCTCCTCCACCCACAGAACACCTCCCTCCAGCAACAGACCCTCAGGAGAGAAAAGCAGACGCTGAAGAGAGAACAGAAGAGCCGGAGAACACTGATGCTGAAAATACAGAGGAAACTCGTTTAGCAGAAACTACTGAAACCACTGAAGGAGCGACTGAAGCAGGTAAAGCAGTTATTAACTCCGCTGTTGTCTTATATTCCTGTGTACATTATTACGGCCTTCAGGTCAAACAGACCTGCCTTCACTAAAGCTCTAAAGCACAGGTGTCAAATTCAGTTCCTGGAGGGCCGCAGCTCTGCACAGTTTAGTTTCAACCCTAATTAAACACACCTGATCAAACTAATTGAGTCTTTCAGGCTTGTTTGAAACCTACAGGTAAGTGTGTTGGAGCAGGGTTGAAACTAAACTGTGCAGGGCTTCGGCCCTCCAGGAATCGAGTTTGACACCCCTGATCTAAACTAAAGCAGATCAGATTAATTTCAGTCCTCAAATCTATTCAGCATGAAGAAACAAGCCGATCTTCATCACACACACACTCTGTGAATGTTTGGGGTTTCCCTCAGCAGTGTGCAGTATTTTAGCAGCGTTCACTCAGTGGACAACACTCATCCCTCACTACAGTAAAGAGCGTGTTTAATCATGAATAAAGTATGTGCAGAAGTGTAAAGTTTAACAAGACAGTATTCATAAAAGTTATGATTCTTATTGTGTGTGTGTTTGTTTAGTGTGTGTGTTTAGTGTGGTGTATTAAATGGTTTTATAGCTGGTGAAAGACACCCGCTGTACCCTAAATGTGTTCAGTCTTCATGAAAATTAAAAAAAAAAACAGAAAACTATTCATTTCTAATGTTAGTGTAATTTCAGAAAGTCTCCAAATTTCTGGATTAAAAACTTCAACATTGTTTAGTTTTTTTTCTTCTGTTGTTTAAATGGTGTCTGGGTCAATGTGGACCCATAAATGTCAATAGGAGGGTTAAAAGACTTTGACTGGACTGAATACGACTCAATATACAATCAATAAAGGACTCGCATGTCTACATACTCTCCATAATTGTGCAGAAATAAATCTATTTGATCTGACACTTATTGTACTGGTGTTTTCCAGGCAACATCAAGGACGTTTATATATATATCTTTTTATACCAACTGAACAATTGCTAGCTCCGGTGTGTATTGTCGTTGGAAAATTAAGTTGACTTATTTCTTTTAAAATAAATTTTCACTTGGTAAGAAAAAAATATATATAAAAATGTTCTCACTGGAACCCATTAAAATGGCCATTTCTAACCCCAGTACTGCCCTAAAATTAAGAAAGATTTATTATCAGATGGTCAAATTAAAAAAAACTGTAACGGATAATTTTTTTTTGCCTAGACCGTTTAAGTTTTAAAGTCGGCTTATACAGCAAACACTGTGTTTTCTGTATATTATAGTCTGTTATAATGGAGTCGATTGGATAAATTGTGCATTTATAAGTGTGTGTATAGATGCATGTTGTACTGTTATGTGTGTAAATATGTAATTGCGTAATAAGTGACTGTACTGGAAGTCTATTTTGAACTGGAGGAATTTTATTTTAAACTGAAGCTCAAGCGTTAGTGTAAAGACAGAGCATGTTCAACTATACTATACACATAGTATAGCACAGTCAGATATAGAAGTTTGTTTTCACCTGGACAATGAATGAAATGAGTAACATTATAATGTTGTGTTGCAGGAGGAGATGCAGAGGATGTGGACACTAATGCAGAGGATGGAGACTGACAGCACGACAGCAGAAATAACTTAAACACCAACACAATCTCTCAGGCAAAAACATGGTGCTTCAGCAAATAAATCAGTGGAGGATGAGAACTGAGGGCCAGATTACTGAAAGGAGTCAGTTACAATAACAATGTGTTAATGTATTTACCAACATGAACAAACAACACATTCACAGTATCACATTACATTAGTTGGAGATTTTTACTTTGTGCATTTACTAATGTTAACAAGCATGAATTTACATGTTAATAGAGTATTAGTAAATGTTGAACTGATTAATAAACACTGCACAAGTATCCTTCATTATTGTGAAGCATGACCATGGGGTTAGGAAATCTGGTGTATCAGGGTGTCAATCATTTACTATACTCAACTAAAAATAAATAATGCACAAAAGCACACACACAATTTAAAATGGGTGCTCAAACAAGCAATTTCTTTTTCTCTTTTGGTGTTGCTGCCTTTGTACATTTTATATTAAACATAGCCTAATTCATGAAGCAGTCATTTCACAGAACTACTGCACATGGTTTTACTTGATTAAAGCCTACTTGTATTAAACAGCTAATCATTGGCTTCTTTATAGTCAAGGTAGCAGTAGGGTTGAAGTATTAGAGATGCAGAGTAAGATCATCAGAATAAAGCTGAAGGTCACACAGCATCTTCCCTATTAACATGCACATGAAGTGGAAACACAAGCTCGTGACAAGTTTTGCAGCTCGCCGTGTTGGAATGTTCAGACTTGAAGTCTGACCTGTGAAATCACATCAAGATTGCGTGAGACCAATCCAACTCCAGCGTGACCACAGCTTAAAACAATCCGAGTAACGTAATCAGTGATGTTAGTGAGTGAAGCATCTGAAATAAAGGACTAGAATGCAGTCAATAAGTTCAAGTTTAAAAATAACAGTTCATGACACTTCAGCATCAATTCTCCACTGCACATAGTAGATAGACAAAACATTATTGCTCAACTATTTTTTTTTCTTTCACTGTTGCACGTAGTAAATCTGACCTCAAGCGTTCCAAGTGGACTGTAAATAACCTTCAGTTTACACCAGTACCATTTCTCAGATCAGTCAGCAGCAGGGTTCATCATGGGTTGTGTTGAATGGACTAAACAACTGAATGTCAAAAAAAAAAAAAAAAAAAAAAAAAGCATGTGCTTGGTGATTTTAGGCATGTGAAAGGGTTAATGTGAAAGAGAAGGGAACATATGCAGAATAAAGAGCAAAGCTCAAACCCTGTGAAATATTACAAAATATAAAAATGATAAAAAAAAACAAAAACTTTAGGCCATCTATAAGCCAGTGCGCTCCAAAACAGAGACAAATTCCCATTTAAAAAGATAAACACCAAGTCTGCAGTTAGTTGCTTCTGTCTAAATGGATCAGGGGTTGGCATAGGCTCATACTTCAGTTTCTCATCTAATCTGACCAATCAAATGCTCTCGTATCTGACATCAGCCGCTCCACCAATGGAAAGCAATTTTGAAGGAAGGAAACTTATAGTGATGGAGTGTTTCCCCAAACAATGAAGTAGGAAACAAAGCACAACCATTCAAATAAGAGCAAAGACAGACTTGTACTATACTCTTTATTATTTTTTTCTAAAAAGACACCTGAAGGTCATTTACAAAGTCAGTACAAAACATCTTTAAGGTCTTACAGAAATCTTTGGGATGACAATTCTTTAAAAAGGAAGCAAAAGCTGCAACTAGACTCAAACAAGAAGCTTTTATAGCCAAAAGACGACTTTTTAAAAAGTAGTTGTGCAGTTAAGGCTTAGTGATCTGGACTTCCAAACAGCCAGAATGACCTTTCCCCAGTCCAGAAGGAAGAGACGCTTCAGTCTCAGTCAGACTCCTCCTCAGACTCGGACTCTGAAAAACACATCACACAGTTCCACATCAGCATACGGAGTTACTTCAGCTTTTGCTGACAATTTATATGAATCCAGAGAAAATGAACACCCAACTAAAACAAATAAATAAAATTATAAATTGTGAGTTTTATAGAAGACAGATATTCTCTTTTTTTTCAGTTTAACAAATTAAAGGTGTAAACATTGGTTTCATTTAAGCCAGACCTGTGCAAAACTGCATATTTCACATCTACCAGCTGAAGGAAAAGTAGAATAAAAGAATAGAAATAGAAATTTGCACAGTATTGAAGCATTGAAGTTAGATCAGTTTGGGTTAAAGCATCTTAATTGTTTTTATAAGAATAAAAGGAACAAATATAAACGAAACGCAAAAGTTACTTTAAAATAAGCCTCATTTCATCCTCTGATCTGAAACACCTGGACACTAAATGTAATGATTAATGTAGGAGAAGGCATGTCAGTAAATCTGTTAGTAAACTCAGTCATATGCATACAAAACCCTGATCACACATGCTGCTCGAGTACATTTATCCAGAAGACAGATTGTAAGGTTAACCATTATCAAAACTAATAACAACTACAACAAATAATAATAATAATCATCATCCTCACCCTCTTCAGCGTTCTTCAGCCACTCCACGAACGTCTTCATCTGCTCCAGGAACACACTCTTCCCTTTGGCCAGATGAGCTTCAGTGAACCACTTCAGAACAGCCTCTTCACTCAACACATCCACTGGAGGACAGGTTTGGGGAGTCAGAGAGGTCAGGGGTCATTATTGTTTAGCACTAGAGAAGCAGCACTCTTCCACAGAGCAGTGCGGTTCAGTTCAGGACGGGGAACAGTTTACAAAAACATTTCAAGTTGTCTGTTTATAGAGTCGGTCTCCATATTACAGTTTACATTAATCAGCTCCAGCGAGTCACTTTTCCTTCCAACATCCCCTTTTACATTAGGTATAAAGGCACAGCAAACAAGACGATATTTGGACATTTAAATAAGTCTTAAAAGCGGAGACTGTGGAAATGTTCTGTTGAAGCCCAGCAGACAAGAATGATTTTACATGGTGATGTTGAAGCTGAAGCTTGAGGCAGTAACTACATGGTAGCTGGTGTAAAGAGCAATGAACAAGTCTGGGATGGAAAAGAAATTAAAGTTGCTTCAGTGAAAGCTAAACCGATCTCATCCCAACACAAAGCAGCTCTAGAAATCTCCTTCACCCTTGTGTGCTGCTGTTGGGGAGGTGTTCATCCACTCTGGGGTGATTGGGTCTTATTGTGGACACATGTGAAATGACATGTCGGGGAAAAAGCTTTGAAATCTCTTAAACTAAACACTGTTGGCTAAATAACTCTTTTGACTTCGCCATGTTCATAAGTGATTGAAGTTAATATAAAACCATGTAGTATTTCTGATCAGGCCTGAGGCAGCCCAACACCAACATTGGCCATTTACAACTTCTGATAGTGGAAACAGAAAACAGCATACTATACTGAACTGTACCACTGCGTATAAGCTGAAGCGCAGGGCTGGAGAATCATCCGTACCTTTATAGAGCAGCAGGACCATCTTCTGGAAGGTCTTCATGAAGTGGATATTATCGTAGCAGAACTCCTGGATCCTCTGCAGCAGCGAGAGCTCAGACTGAGCCTGTGTGCTGAAGGCCTTCAGAAGAGGACTGTGTTGCTGAAGACAAAACATCAAGAGTTCGGTCAGACAAAACACTTGCACAAGGTCAGGCATTACATGATGAGAGCCAAATTAAAGCATTCTCAACAAGCGAAGCTGCAAGAGTCGCGCCACAAGATCTGTAAAGTTAGCCAGACACTACAGATCAGAGTCACTGCAGAGTTAAAGCTGAAAGTTAAGCATCATTTAATTGTGTCAGTATTAATCTAATCTAAAACAGAGGGCGGGGCATAGAGCAGCTCCTCCCCTTTTTGAAAAACAGCCACTAGAGAGGAGGTGTCCAAAGTCAGTTCTGGAGGGCCGGTGTCCTGCTGAGCTCAGCTTCAACACACCTGCACGGAAGTTTCTAGTATATCTAGTAAGAGCTTGATTAGCTGGTTCAGGCGTGTTTGATTAGGGTTGGAGCTAAACTCTCCAGCACACGCACCCTCTAGGACAGAGTTTGGACACCCCAGCACTAGAGTATTGCCAAGGCTGTGCCAGTGAGCAGTTGAGCTCAAACAAGCAAATGAGAAGGGGGAGGGGCAGTCAGACTACAGAGCATTTGATTGGTCAGAACACTTGATTAGAAACAGAGCAATGTGATCATTTATCCATCCACAAATGACAAACTGCAAAACTTGGATGTTTAGATTCTCTAAATGCACTGCTTAACATGTACTAAAACCTAAACTCTATCAAACAATTGAGTAAATTCATCTCATGAAGGAGTCTCACAGGTTACCTTCAGGTGTTTGATGGCCTGTTCGGTGACCAGCTCCTCTTTCTTATTCCACTCCACATCGCTCATCAGACTGGTCCACATGATCCCGATCATCAGCTGCTCAGAGATGCTGCTCCTCTTCATTTCCTCCTTACAGTAGTCAATGATCTGAAAGAGAACACAGGGCTCTTATAGTATGGAGCTGACTTTGAAGGGTGTTCATATGATTTGACTAATTTAATAAAATATATAGAACATTCAAAATAGTTTAAATTTGCTTTAACTTCACTATTGAACATCTGAAAATGTAAGACATCTGAATCAAGGCAGATTCCACACTCAGGATTCTGAAATCCTAGACTGCAGATATCCAGTTTCAAGTTCAATTAAATTCAACTCAAAACAAAGAAATTCAGATATGCAAGTAGATCAGCGGTCATGAAGACCATGTGTCAGGTAGTTAAAACGGTAGGCTACAAATAATTCGTTATTAATTATTCATAATTCACCACCGTCTATGGCGACGATGCCATTATGATGTTTCATATTAGACATCGTACGATGCCAAAATGGTCGACATCGCCCAACCCTAGCTCTAATGTCTCTCAAAGGGGAAAACAAAATTGACATTCAGCAAACAAATCCTTGCCTGACCTACACTTTTATCGGTTATCGCTTTTGTTGGTGCCCAATTTTAACATGAGACTTTAAAAACCAGGTGTAAATTAAGCACGAACAGTCGGTTCTGCCGGATTAAAATTTAAGTCCCGCACAGATCTCTAGTGTGTGGCTCAGGAGGACACAATTCATCTGCATAATGTTTAAGACACTTAGATGTACGAAAAAGCTTCATCTTAAACTTCAAACTTTATGCATGTGATCTAGGAATTCAGAACAAATATGAAAAAAAATAAATAAATAATTAAAAAAAAGCCTCAATTCAGATTTAAGTTACCAAATTCAAAACCAATTCAGTTTCATTAAACTACAATGATCAATAATTCCAATTCATTTTAAAAGGTGCATATGAGTCATTAAAAGGGCCATGTATTAATGGAGTCATTAAGGCCAGGGCTGACCTCTTTAAAAGAAACGCCCAGAGAGATCTGCTCCTGGAGCTCTTTCTGAAGCTCCTTGCGAGCGCCCAATGACTGCTGGTTGCGTGCAAAGTCAGAGATCTCCTTCAGGCCAGCGCCAGTGAAGTATCTGGAGAAGTGCTCATAGCTTCGCTTGTTAACTGGAAACAGCTCCTGCAGAAAGAAAAGAGACAGTTTAGCAGCGTTTCTGCAGGATTCAGTCAAATTTAAGAAAATGCTAACATTTCTAGGGATAATGACAGGATTTGATGGGAATTAAGTATTTTACTTGATATACACAATTCTTTATATCGGTCAAATACACTTGCAAACAAAAAACAAAAAAACAAACAAAAAAATGCACAAAAAAAACACATATGTAAAATGGAGGTGTCAAAAATTGAAGAATTGTTGACGATTGAGTGCCGGCCAGATTGTGTAGTTTAACATGGCTACAGTAAAATTTAACATTTAAAAAAATAAAGATCTGTTCACACAAAAATGCCAAAACCTACTGTGATGCATGCCAAGAACACATGGAAACAAGAGGCAATAATGACATGTATGCTGGGTTCACACCAAAATGGGGAATTAAGCATTTATGAGGTAACTGCATACAAGTCAATGCAAATGAGAGAACAGAGGCAGATTACAGTCCTGTGGTCGAACAATGCGCAAGCGATCGGTTTCCTCTGAACATTTAGAAGTGCCTAACATGTTTAAAATCATTTAAGACTATTCATTGCAAACACAATCACCTCTCAGCTTATCAAAACCAATTATGATCAACTGTGGTGTAGTGCATCAATCTGGGACTCACCATCAGCCGGTTGTCCATGCTGACCTTACGCAGACTGCCAGCGACTGAGTTAATGTCCTTCTCACTGATCCATGACTTGAACAGCTTCACAGCAAAGGCCGGAGACACACCTGTTGAGTAAAGTAAGTTTGATGCCATCAGGAGCATTGGCTATATTTATGACATTTGGACTAAATATTCAATATATAAATTTACAATCGTTTCTTTCATCCATGCCGTTTAAAAGGAGAGGGGAAAAAAAGAAAAAAAAAGTCATTTACTTTGATCAATGATACTCTAATTCTTAAAAGACGCTTTAAACCTTAGCTCTAAAGTATGGCTTAAATCTACACATTCTATTAAAATTTAGGTTTCCTCAAAATATTCTTAGACTAGTCCACCCATTGAGAATAAGACTACATTTAGCACAGTGTGGCATGTGTCGGCCGTACCTTCTTTCACCAGGTTGTCATTGAAGAGGCTGCTGAGGATGGCTGCAGACAGACTCCCGTTGCCCAGTAAAACACCCGTCAGCATGGCCAGCTTGTTTCGCTCAGACTCGCTGAACCCTTTTAAAAACAGGAGCAACTGCAGAGAGGAGAGCATGCTTCACATTACAAACTTATTTTCAACATGTCACACAATCAAATTAAATTATTAATATAAATATTACCTTCTTAATCTCCTCTTCAAATCCCTTCTCCAGGTATTTGTAACGCCTGATTAACTTGTTAAAAACCTGGTGAAAAAAAAAAAAAACACATTTGACGAATATTAACAACAGATCTCACGGTGTTATAAGATTTTGAAATACTGCGTCTCACACATTTAAAATTGCATGTACATGCCATCACAATTGCTCAAATCACAAACTCCTAGTAGACTCCAAATAAATCACAAGGCACAAATGCAGGATACCTGAGCATACGCCTTCATGGTCTTAATGTCTTCTTGTGCAGTGAACACACAGTACTTAGTCCGGGTCATGTCGTCGGATAAGGCACCTCCCGGAGCTGAAGAGCAGATGGGAAAACTTAGCTTAAACACGCCTCAAACTGCAGTCCTAAACCATTCCTTTGTGGACGGGAAGGCCTCAAATGTAAACAAATTAAATATTAAACTACTAAAAGGAAAAAAATAAATAAAATAAAATTGTTTAGACAGTTTAGACCAACCAAAACCTAAAATGGTGACATCTGGTGGCAAATAATGGCATAAAATATCCAAACAGCCCATCCAAAATATCCTTAAACTTCTAGATTAAGCGGGAAAAAGATTTTTCACAAAACCGTTCTTATGGAAGCTTGATGTAAACGCTAGACGGCTGGAAACTCCTGAAATCCTTCATTCCAGCACTTACCCAGCATTCCACCAGCCACCAGGATGTCGAACAGCGTTTCTGCATAGCGCCGATAATCAAGCTTGGCTCCAGAGGAATCGAGGAACTTGGCAACGGCCTCTAAATCAGTGCCAGTTTGGTTTAGTCCTTGTACAATGCTCTCTTGAAACTGTGAAGGGTCAAATCTCTCCTTTTCATCTGTTCAACAGGAAGAGGAAACAGAAAAATGAGGTCAACTTGGACTATTGCTCATGATTGCAGGTAAAAGAATTGGACTTTCATGCTGTAAAAGGACTGGATTTCAACAACAAGGGGGAAAATAGAGAAAAACCTGCAATTAAATGAAATACTTTAATTTGAACTACAAATTGATTTAAAATGACAACCAGTGACAAAAATAAAGTTTAACTGATAGTCGCCATTGTAGTTTTAAATAACTATTAATAATAATAATAATAATAATAATAAATAATCGAAATAAATCCAATTTCAGTCAGGGAAAAAAAAAATTAAATCACTCATACATATGCAGACCTACAACACAAATGGCATTTAATAGGTAAATTTATTTAAAATACACATTGTATTAAACACTAAAGTCTTATATATATATATATATATATATATATATATATATATATATATATATATATATATATATATATATATATATATATATATATATATATATATATATATATGTGTGTGTTTTTTTTGCTTTAAATAGCTGGCAACTAGTCAATTTCATTTATTTAATAGATACACACACACTAATAATAATAATAATAATAATAATAATAATAATAATAATATATATATATATATATATATATATATATATATATATATATATATATATATATATATACATACATATATATATATATATATATATATATATATATAAACAAACAATTAAATCGATTAAAAAAATAAACAAAAACTAACTAGCATGGTTAAGACGTGTTACCAAAAAGCAAGGTGGAAATGTACGAATACAGGAGTTTAAAGAAAGAAAAACTTTAGAAATGCCAACATTAAGACTGAAAACCCAAACGAACCTCTCTTTCGGGTCTTGAACCGCTGGCCTGTAAGCGTCGGCTTCTGCTGCTTTTGATAACTCATAAAAAACGCCCTGGAGGAGGAAAACACTTCCGGTTAACAGGACACGCGGACAGAAGAGAAGCAGACGGAAAGTTAATTACTTTCACTTCCGGAAGAGAAAACGCGAGTCTCGAGACAAAGGCAACAACTTAACAATAACATGCCCTCAAAAATACCACAAAACTTTGAAAAAGTACTCGAACACGTTACCCTTCTGATTAAAGCTTCTACTGAATCACTAACGTTAAACTATATTGCTCTGAAATGGCGTATCAGTGTTTTTACCCCATCACACAGGCTACTTTAAATGAGTAAACTTAAAAAGAGGAAAATAGTTCAGCAGAGATAATCAAATAGGTACCATTTACATAAATCAAATAATAAACAACTACAATATATTAAACTACTTCAAAGAGGTACTTACCGAAATAGTAAAGTTAGATAACTGTTTGAGAGCCGTTAACAAGTAAACACACGACCGCAAAGAAGATCTGAACTGAGCCGAGCCGCTCGAGCTACTTAAAAAGGCTGGGCGAGTTCATTAGCTGAGGGGGGAACAGAGAGGATAAATGCCAGAACATGGACAAAATGGGGAAATATACATGTTTATCTTTTATCAGCTTTACTTATATGTCATTGTACATGTCATATGCATACTCAAACAAAGTAGTTATTTGTATTATGTTGGAAATACTTACCTTAAGTTTTACTCCTCCACCTTTTAAAACGCAGACATAAAAGTTTTTCTGGATTTCGCAATCATGAATCACACAGGCCCCCGTAAGAGAGACGTCACGTCAATAAAATGACTAATGTACCACTGATTCTTGTAAAGTGGGACAAAACGTGCTGAACTGTAGAAAACAGCAACACCACACTGATAGAGACCAGTAAAACCTTTCACAGCATAAATAAAGTCGAATGATCCACAAGCTGAAGGTCCCTTTGATGAAATGTGATGATCTTAAAACATCTTGTGTCTTCTAATGTCATGGTGGAATAAGACAAACATATCTAAGGTTGTCAAAACACGGCTTTATTGAATCAATGAAGGTTAAAGTATTAATCAAAATGTGTCATGTTTATTTCGCTGTGTCACTATATTAAACTTCAGGTGAACAATTAATCCATACAAGTTAATCCACTGTCCAATCCAGTACTAGTAAGATGTACCGAATAAAGTGGCCGGTTATTGTGTGTGTGTGTGTGTGTGTGTGTGTGTGTGTGTGTGTGTGTGTGTGTGTGTGTGTGTGTGTGTGTGTGTATCAGTGAATGTTTTGATCTTGAGTTTTAAGCAACTTTCTCTGAAACAAAAGTTTTAGTTTTTAGTTTTAGTAACAAATTTTTAAAAAGCGTATTTAAAGTAGAAAGCTAACATCAGGGTATCACTATATCAAGTACAAGATTTGTGTTCGGTTTATCACAATATAATATTCCTCATATATAATGTAACACCCCATATAATGAAAATACAGAAATATGTTGAGGAATTAGCTGGTCTTTAAAGTTATTGCTTAACTCATTTAGCGCTCTGTTAACACAACGAAGCACAATAGTAAATAATAAAAGCAAACACATTTTTTCATTCATTTTCTTTTCGGTTTAGTCCATTTAATAATCGGTGGCCTAATGGATTATGCACTGACCATCTAAGCCACGGGCTGTGAGTTCAAGTGCCACCTAAGGCAGACCTCAGCAGAGTGGCGCAGCGGGGGCATGCAGGGCCCGTATCCCAGAGGCCAATGGATCACAACCATCCTCTGCTGAAACATCTTCATTTACACATATAGAGCCGACTTGCAAGATATTTCGCTCAATAGGCAAAAGAATGTAAATGTCCAGGCTTTGAACAAGGACTCTCAGCTCCTCTTTCATAGATGACATTAGGTAAAATAAGAAGAAAGCAGCAGCTTTCACAACGCAACCAAGTAGGAACTGTCCCTATAAAGAAGCTATCTCAGCAGAGGATGGTATTGGTCCTTCAACCTCTGGGTTATGGGCCCTGCACACTTCCACTGCTCCACTCTGCTACAAATCACCCCAGATGGAACTCAAACCCACATTCCCTGGCTTAGGAGGCCAGTGCCTTATGCATTAGGCCACTGGGGCAGAACACAACAGGTTCAGGCTTGCTGGAGATTTAGTGACCTGTGCTAAGAATTCACCTCCACAATGAGGCATCCCAGTGCACGAGGCATTTATTCTGGGTTAAATGATTTGTCCTCATGCATGCAATTAATAAATCGCACTTAATAGAGGGTGCTTTCCATACTTCAAGTGAACCAATGTCTAAACCCAGGGCCCGGTTTTTCAAAAGTAATCCACTGGGATTTTGGATAAGGGATTGGATCAAATCTTGAAAATGGGTTTTTCAAAAGAAAAAACGAATTACCTATTCGGATTAGATCACGTAATCAGACCTTTTTTGTAGGATTTGGATCACTTTGATCTAAAAAACATGGATTAAACTGATGCCATCAGAAGGGTGGATTTAGTGTGGATTTCATGCCCAAAATGTAATAAAAACATAATTAAATAATTTAATTTTTGGGTCATGCAGTATCTTACGAGATATACTATTTATTCATAAGGTTTTAATTTTATTTGTTTATCTGTCAGGCTGTAGTGATTATTGGCTTTAATGTATTCAGCCTTTCTGTATAGGCCTACAGCAAAGTAGAAAGAGTTTGGCCTCATAAAATAATCCTCCAAACAGCTGTCAAAACTGACCAAAAACAATACATTTTATTCTGTCAATAATTATATATATTCATCATAATGGAAAATATTTTTGTTTTAGAATATTTATTAGTGATGCATGCAATGATTACAGAATAACAAAAAAATGCAATGACTGATTTTTTAAATCACCTTCAACAATTGCGAAAAGAGACTGAAAGGGCAGAAACAGCTTCATCTGGCAGAGAAACTCTGACCAAACTGCAGCAAACCAAGACAAGACCTGAGATCTGCCTACTAAAAGCTTTGCTCAGACAAGCTGCTCTCTCCACATCAGATGAGGAAGTCTGAGATTATTGTGGAGTTTTTAACATTAAGTCTTTTTTATTTACATCTATATTTGAAACTTATTATAAATACATCAATGTACAGTGTTTGTGTTGTAGGTCTCAGATGAGTGGACTGCTGGAAGAGGATGGGGTGGGGTTTTTATTGTTTTTAGTTTTTTTTTTTTTAATGTGTGTGTTTTTTGAAGTTATATTGACCCCACACTCGCTATTCTATTTGTTGCTCTTTGCATAGGCCTATCTATCCATCTACATTGTGATTGAGCACTGTTTATCCAGATTTAGTGATCCTGAAAAGTTCCTATCCGGATCAGATTGATCCAGTCCAATGTTGCTTTGAACAACTGGCTCAAAAAGTAAGCTGGATTACGTGATCACGGATCGCAAAAACAGGATTACTAAATCTGGATTAATTTTATCCGGATTAAGCCTTTTGAAAAACCGTGCCCTGGGGATTTTAAAATGATCGGTAAATAAGCAAATACAGATTTTGCAAGCAGAGTGGCACAGCAGAAGTGTGCTGGGCCCATAACCCAGAGGTCGATGGATCGAAACCATCCTCTGCTAAGACAGGTTTTACGTATTTGCATGCATGAGACCAAATCCTTTATGACTTTCATAGCACGACAGTGAAAAACAAAGTAATCTTGAACTCGCAAAACTGTGTTTGTGTGTTAAGCCAGATTAAGCGCCTCGTTCACTTTTGTTTTATTTGACCTAATCTCATTTACAAAAGAGAAGGTGAGAAGGTGTATTTGCAACATTCATTGTACGTTCTTGTTTTTTGTTAGTCTTAACTAAATTGTTGAAATGCTCCATGAATTATTTTCAGGACTTCTTGCTTTTAGTAAATGGCAAAACCTATACATGAACACACTACTTCATCACCATGAATGCACATAATGTTTTTATAGATACTCCTGTGTTTTGTTGTAGTGTGTGTGTCTGTGTGTGTTTGTTTGTTTTTGTGTGTGTGTGTGTGCGTGTGGGGGGGTGTCGACTTCCTGAAGATGATGTGATGTTCAGTGGTGTTTTAATGTGCCGTCTGTGCAGTCACAGTAAGACTCCACCATGAGTGCACAGTGTCTGGATGAAATGCCAGGAGATGCCGTACTGGGGACATTATTTAACTTTTTAGTACCTGTTTTACTACTGACCGGTGAGTCCTGTTTAAATCTTTGTCTTTCAGTAGGTAGTTCTTGAAGCATAGTTTTGCATGTAATAAAAATGTAGCCCAATGTCATCACAATAAGAATAAAGAATAGGAAAATCTGCATTATACACTAAATGATATCTAATCTAAGTTCTGAAATGCTGATGGTATTTTATACAAGTATAATTCACCACTCTGTACAGTCAACATGAATAACATTCAGCATTAGTTTGCTTGTCTGTGTCACATTTTGTTTCTCAAGGGTGGTTAATTGTAAAAAAAAATGATAATGAAATATAAATCTATATATTGTGGTCATAACCACAACTGTTTTCAATGATATAATGCATTTAAAACAAGGTTAAATAAGCATAACAGCTGTTTTAATTGCTTCATAGTGTTCCAGAAAGCAGGCAAATTACAACTTGCTTATAGTTAATGTGTGTAAACCTCTTTGTAACTTCAGTTAATAGCACACATGGGTGTTATGTGCAAGGAACATTCATACACTGAAACATATTTAGATATGTAAGCAGTAAAATAGTATGTATGGGATCCAAAGAGTGTTTTAAAATGATTAAGGAGGATGTTTTAAAATGTTTTAAAGACTGCAATATTATTTTATATCATATTTTGAGAAGTAATTGACATACATTGCATGTAAATTTATACATTTTTTATATGTTTGTAAATGAATGAATGAATGAATGAATGAACACTATCCAGTGAGAGTAAAAAAAAAAAACGCTTTATGCTTTAGTAGTTGTGATTTAAAGTAATGTACACAAGGTCTGTTGGCTTTTAAGGCGTTTTGTTTTTTTCCAATATTTGTAATTTACAGTCAGCATTTAAAAATCCTTGTAGATCTACATGTGCTCTGGAGTAAACATTAATGCATACTACAGACTCTTTTTTATATATATTAACTTGTTTTATTAGCTGTCAGTTATTAAGATATTGTCTGTTTAATAGTACATATGAAGCACATATTCTGCGTGATCTTATTCTACCTCTCTAATACGTAAACACAACTACCTGAATATTTATTAATAAGCATCTAATTAGGAGTTTATTGAGGTAAATGTCATGGTTAATGAGGGTTTTTTTAAACTATGCCTATTTTTATGCTTCAATGCACTAACCTAATGTCCATACTTCAATACACATACAACTTAAATAGCCAGTACATCAGTCGCCATCTGTTTTCTTATAGTCATACATAAGAACCCTTATTTGTAACTAATAAGCCACTAAACTGTAAATACATTCATTTTCTTTTCAATTTAGTCCCTTTATTAATCCAGGGCCGCCACAGCAGAATGAACCGCTAACTATTCCAGCATATGTTTTACGCAGCGAATGCCCTTCCAGCTGCAACTCATCACTGGGAAACCCCCATATATTCTCATTCACACACATACACTATGGATAATTTAGTTTATCCAATTCCCCTATAGTGCATGTGTTTGGACTTGTGGGGGACACCGGAGCACCTGGAGGAAACCCATGTGAACACAGGGAGAACATGCAAACTCCACACAGAAACACCAGCAACATTCTTGCTGTGAGGCAACAGCACTATGCCACCGCGTTGCCCTTTTAGTAAGTTTTTGCGGTTTCCTCCACAGTCCAAACACATGCAGTACAGGTGAATTGGGTAGACTAAATTGTCCATAGTGTATGAGTGTGAATTAGTGTAAATGGACGTTTCCCAGTGATATGTCGTGGCTGGAAGGGCATCCGCTGCGTATAAATGTGCTGGATAAGTTGTTGGCGGTTCATTCCGTTGTGGTGACCCCAGATTAGTAAAGGGACTAAGCTGATAAGAAAATAAATGAATGAATGACTTCATAAATGTTTGAGCTGAACTTATGAACTGAATAGCCTACTCAAAGCAAAACAAAACAATCATTTAAATAATAATTGCATAAAAATATAGATATATTCACAATTTTACATAAATCAGCACACCAAAAATAGATGATTTCCTTTTCTTCGCAAAGCAAATTAACATGCAGCTTGATTGTTGCATAAAAACAATAGGTTAACTAACAAATTGTGATTTTGATTAACAAGTAAAATAAATATATCTTGAATAAAACATGTCACAGTATTGTACATGTGTACAAACATGAAATGTCCGAAAAAGCTGAGAGGTCTTTTGGCAGTTCAGAGCCACCGTACATGCGCAAAGCAGAAAATGCAGCATAAATTCGTCCCGTTTGGCGTTTTAGACTCTTTTGAACACATATAGATGCTGCTTGTCAATTCTATGTTCGTTCTTGCTGTCAACTGCGGGGAAAATGATCGATGTAAGGTTCAAGAAACAACTGTGAGATCGAAACTAGCTGCAGGCAGGTGTGTGGTGCGCGCACACGAAGCCCTATGACTGGCGCTCGTCTCCCCTGCTGCTGTGTGCGCGCGCGTGGTAAGTTAATAGCAATGACTGTAAAAAATATGGACGACGCGACAGCCCTTTTTCCCATTGAACGCCTTGAGGGCAAAACGCCTGCTTGACGGGCACAAACTGTCGCAAAAGACTGCTGAAATTGGAGCCAGACATGCGCAGAAGGATTGTCTGATGGAGCCAGAGGAGGAGCCGCGAAAATGAGCAGAGTCGAGCTTCCAATCAAACGCTTTATGTAAAATCAACTACGCCCCCCGAACTTCTCAGCATGCGTTTGCTGTCATATCAACACAAGTGGATGTAATAACGTTAACAAATATGAGGGTTTTATATATTCAATCGCGCCAGCTCCGGGCCGCAGCGCATAACTTACTCGCGGCGTCGCGGGCTGATTCCGGCTCGCATGCGGCAGCGCCTGCTCGCTTGGCCGCCGCATCTGGCTCGAGTGACTCGGGCTGGAATTGGGTAGTGAGTCCAGGCATCCGGAGTAGGTCCAGCAGAGGTAACGTTAGTCAGTCTGAGCTCTAAGAGATAAGTCTCCGGCAGGCGAGAATCTAGCCGGAACTGTGTTTTGCTATCTGGGTGGCTAGGGGTGTATCAGCAAACTAATAAAGCCCGAAAAAAGCCCTGAACTTAGCGAATAAACAGTGTTCCACCAGGATCATGTATGTCAGAAACTATAGTTTACTGCTGAACTCATTTTGTCATGGTAAAATAACACAGAAATCGAATAATAACACTTCAGTCTACTTCAGTCTCCTGCCGAAGCTCAGACGCCGCGCTTTGAGAAACTGTAAATCACAGCTGTCAATCACGATGACACGCCCAGCATTAAATTACTGCTAAAAACAAACTGTTTACAAAAATGAAGATCTGCACCTATTTCAGCACAATAACCAGTGCCTTAATCGACCAGAACTATCTTTCGGGACATTTTATTGCAAGTGTAATATTTTTTTTTATTTGGGCTCAAGTCTCCTTCATTAACACGGAGGAGGCGGGCTTTATGACTTGTACTGCAGCCAGCCCCCAGGGGGCGATCTAACGGCCGAAACCTTCACTCAAACGTAGGCTTGCGGCACACTTGGTTAATAGCCATCACATGAGCTCGTTATGATCATTATAAATGTGCTGATCAAACTGAATACACCAACAGCACATGACAAGCGACGCGTTGATAAAAACAAATAATCATATTCGATTACAAACAACCCAACGAGTTGTTTAGCGTATTTGTCCTGAGGTGATTTAAACCAAAATACACAATGGTACTCTATCAAACATATCTACAACAGTAATGAATATGGTTACTGAATGAATGAATGAATTTATTTATATGTAGGGCAATGTTTTGTTTTGTCCACAAGATGTCGCACTGTTGTCTAAAGGTAATTTGGAAGTTTCTAGTGATGTTTGAGCCCTTTTGTTGCGTATTTAACTCAGTTTGTGTTATCAACACTGATAGGTGTCCTTCTGTCAAATAAATGGTCAAGTCACGATCGCAAACTTCTCTTTGCCTGCATCTCCTGAATACCACCTCACAAACACACAACACAAGGCAGAGTAGATGCGGTGGTGGTAGAGGCCACATCTACAATTTCTTCAAAGCTTTGTCATAATTATTAAACTCCTATTTGAGATTGATATTTAACAATTTTCGCTTCACTAGCGAGAAAACATTTAAACAGAGCATCTGCAGCGCGAGGATAAAGAACGAGCCTCCTCCATTCAGCCTCTTTACCTTACTCCTTTACTTTACTCCTTTACTTTGGTGGTGTGAGGAAACGGTGGAAACTCACTCCACTGAACACATCCATCACCCCACATATTTAATCTCCTTTGTTAAACACAAAGATTTGCTTCAAAACTGTTTCTAAATTCAATTCTAATCTCCAGCAGAGGAATAAATGAACAATAATAATGAAGTGTGGTCAGAAAACTGAGTTATATCCAAACACACGTCCTGTTCTTATCCACATATGCTGATGCAGACGCCTCTAAAACCCCACAGCTGGACACATCTACACTTGTGTTTATTAAAGCAGATGTAAATATGCATATAATCAATAATAATAATACTGTTATACAAATGCAAATTGTATAAGATATATATCGTAATTGCAAGACTCAATATATTTGACTACTCAATATATTTATGTGTTTAACATACTACACTGTAAATAATGCAGAGTTCCACACAATTCATCAACACAAATCGACTAGGTTAGCTTAACTAATTTGAGTGGATTGAGCATGAAACAGTTACTTTGCCCCTCCCCCTTAAAGCAACACCAAGAATTGTGTTGTCTCAGCTCAGTTTAAATGAGTAGTTTCATCAAGCAGTGAAATCTTTTTATTTGAGTGTGTGTATTTGTGTCTTTCTAATACTGTAATTATTTTTGCCCCACAGCGATATCAGTGAGATTCAGTGGATTATCAGTGGTGTATCTCCTGTTTCTGTTGTCCTTCCCTCTGATACCCACTCCAAACACGGCTACTATCAAGGGTAAGAATGAATAAGGCTATGTCTATTACAAAGTGGTGTCTCGTTTAGTTTAATCTGTAACAGTTTCATGAAGAGGCGTCAAGGTGGCGCAGTGGGTAGCACAATCGCCTCACAGCAAGACAGTCGCTGGTTTGAGCACCAGCTGGGTCAGTTGGCGTTTCTGTGTGGAGTTTGCATGTTCTCCTGTGTTGGCCTGGGTTTCCTCCGGGTTTCCACAGTCACATGCGCTATAGGGGAATTGATCAACTAAATTGGCCGTAGTGTATGAGTGTGATTGAGTGTGTATGGGTGTTTCCCAGTGATGGCTTGTGGCTGGAAGGGCATCAGCAGTGTAAAACATATGCTGGAATAGTTGGTGGTTCATTCCATTGTAGGCGACCCTGAATTAATAAAGGGACTAAGCTGAAAAGAAAATGAATGAATGAATTTCCTAAATAAAAGATGGTACAGGAATATACAGTTGAAGTCAGAATCATTCGCCCTCCTTTGATTTATTTTTCTTATTTAAATATTTACAAAATGTTCACAGTATGTCGGATAATATTTGTTCTTCTGGAGAAAGTCTTATTTGTTTTATTAAAAGCAGTTTTTAATTTTTTAAACACCATTTTAAGCACAATATTATTAGCCCCTTTAAGCTATATATATTTTAATAGCCTACAGAACAAACCACTGTTATACAATGACTTGCCTAATTACCCTAACTTTACCCTAATTACCCTAGTGAAGCCTTTACATGTCACTTTAAACTGAATACTAGTGTCTTGAAGAATATCTAGTCTAATATTATGGGCTGTCATGTAAAGGGTGGTTGCTAATAATTCTGACTTCAACTGTATGTGTATATATATATATATATATATATATATATATATATATATATATATATATATATATATATATATATATATATATATATGTGTATATGTATGGCCATTATGAACTGTTATAATTATGTAGATATTTGTAATTGCACTAGGGGAAAGATTTATACAAGTGGACATTTTTGCAATATTTAGATATATATGTTAAATATATGATACATGGCCATTGTGAACATACAAATAGTGCTCAGCATAAATAAGTACAATATTTTTAGTCACTGAACATCTTTAGAAATGGAAAGATATTACAGTTAAATTTAAGCAAAGTATTGCACACAAAAAATACAAACTAGACAAATTCGACAACATTTGATGTATTACTGTATTTTGTTACTTTTAATTTGACTCTTTTTAAATATTTAATGTAATGTTTTTTACTCACATGTAAATTTGTGTGAACTTATTTTTGGATCATTATCTTAAATTATTTTGTTAGATTAGCTCCAGATTTAGCTATAGTACTTACTAATCTAATGTATATGCACAAATATATTATTGTTTAGCATTTTGTAGAAAATATTAATTTAAAAGAGAGATTTGTGAGTGGTGAACTGTGTGTGTGTGTGTGTGTGTGTGTGTGTGTGTGTTCATTCATTTTCCTTCAGCTTAGTCCCTTTATTATCAGGGTTTGCCACAGTGGAATGAACCACCAACTCATCCAGTATATGTTTTAAACAGCAGATGCCCTTCCAGCTGCAGCCCAGTACTGGAAAACACCCATACACACTCGTTCACACACACACACTCATACACTACAGCCAGTGTAGTTGATCAGTTCCCCTATAGCGCATGTGACTGTGGGGGAAACCGGAGCACCCGGAGGAAACCCACACCAACATGGGGAGAACATGCAAACTCCACACAGAAACACCAACTGACCCAGCCAGGACTCCAACCAGCGACCTTCTTGCTGTTAGACCACAGTGCTAACCACTGAGCTACTTTGCAGCCTGTGTGTATGTACATATTTGAAATTCCAATGGTTGAAATATATATATTAATGTGCATTTCTGCAATAATTGTAAATACATGTTGCATAAGGCTTATGATATATTTGACATCCAGACATGAACTTGTACACTGTACACGTAATGATTTCAGACTTTTCTATGGGACAGCAAACGCTTTTTTCAGTGTTTTTGTATTGGGTTTATTTTTGTTTGCAATTCCTCTGGATTCATCAAAGCCTGCGCGTCTCATTAATGATGCATCACAATAAATCCAGCGAGTTGTGCAGTCAGCAGAGATTACCTTCAGCCCACGTCTGCTTGAGTGCTTTATAGATCCGTATAATCACGGCAGACGGTTTCTCACATATTTCCATTTATTTCCTCTGCTTTAAACTAATTCAACCTCATGCACACACACACACACACACACACACACACACACACACACACACACACACACACACACACACACACACACACACACACATCAATGTTTCACGCTGGCTTGCTGTGTTTACGGTAAAGTGTAAGTAAAGGATGGTATGATTGTATAAAGTGTCCCTGAGGGCTGGGGGAAGTTGACTTAAAGCTTTTAGTAAAAAAAATTAAAAACTAAACAAATAAATCAAGCGGAAGCAACAGATCTGCTGCCTCAGCTGAGTGTTTCCATAGATGTAATTATTGCTAAATAATCAAAATCTAACACTTTACCCAAAACAAGATGACGCAGCATTCTCATTATTTCCCATGCATTTAGGAGGAATAACGATGTTAAATATCCAGTGGAGAAAAGCCTAATTAACCCACGGCTGAGTTAGCGTTTACACTGCTGCATGATGCATTAGATGTAATTTTGTACATTAAAGACGGGGATTCAAAATACAAACATCTTAAAACACAAAGTGCACGATACACACACTGAAATCTGTGTCATCACACACAGTATCATACAGCACACGCAATGCATGCACACGGGCACACACACACTCACAACGCATGTACAAGTGCACACAAAGACAGGCACACAGATCCATGCGCGCACACACAAACACTCACACACACTTAAAACAAACTAACTCAAAGTACACAGAAATGAAGCAGTGGCTAATCCCAAACATAAACAGGATGCTGTAAAATGTGGATCTGAAGATGCGTCCATTAATGAAGATTCCTCAGAAATATTGGACATCAGCAGCGACGTCACGCAAACACAAGCCCCATCAGCTGATGATCTGACCTTCAGACATGCCTCACAGCCAGTGTCAGCTACTGGAGATGAACAGCTGTGGTAAAGATCTGTAGGCAAAGTTCTCCATTTGATCTCAGATCTCTATAGAGTGCTGCTGTTCAGATCAGATCGTTATGATGTCCTGACATTGACAAATGGGTCATTCATAGAGCGTCCTGACTTTTCCACATGACTGTAGATTGAATGTGACATTTAAATGCAGTTAAATAACTGATGCAAGTGTGTATGTGTGTTCACGTCCAGGGAAATCTGGCAGGTTTCTTCGCACTGTTTGCTCCACTGGCGTGATATTTCTGGCATTGCAATGTGGGATGCAGATCACCTTCGCATATGTTCCCAAGGATGGTAAGATCTTCCTTTTTAAAGTTGTGTACTGTGATATTGATAGCTGATGCCGCTGCGTGGACTTAAAGGCAAACCTTTATTTATCTAATGGCTTTATGGTCACCAACTGACCCAGCTGGAACTCGAACCAACAGCCTTCTTGCTGTGAGGTGATTGTGCTATCCACTGCGCCACCATGCTGCCCCTTGGATATTTAAATAAATAAAATAAATAATAATAATAAATAATAATAATAATAATAATAATAATAAAATAAATAATAATACTAATAATAAAATAATAATAATAATAATAATAATAATAAAATAAATAATAATAATAATAATGATAATAATAATAATAATAAAATAAATAATACTAATAATAAAATAAATAATAATAATAATTATAATAATAATATTAATAATAATAATAATATTAAAATAAATAATAATAATAAAATAATAATAATAAAATAAATAATAATAATAATAATAATAATAATAAAAAAATAAATAATAATAATAATAATAATAATAATAATAAAATAAATAATAATAATAATAAAATAAATAATAAAAATAATAAAATAAATAATAATAATAAATTTTATCTATAATGCGCTTGGCGTCACGGTGGCGCAGTAGGTAGTGCTGTCACCTCACATCCAGATAGTCGCTGGTTCGAGCCTCGGCTGGGTCAGTTGGTGTTTCTGTGTGGAGTTTGCATGTTCTCCCCGTGTTGGCGTGTTTCCTCCGGGTGCTCTGCTTTCCCCACAGTCCAAACACATGCGCTATAGGGGAACTGATCAACTACATTGTCCATAGTGTGAGTGATAAGTTGCAGCTGAAAGGGCATCCGCTGCGTAAAACACATGCTGGATAAGTTGGCGGTTCATTCCACTGTGGCGACCCCAGATTAATAAAGAGACTAAGCCGAAAAGAAAATGAATGAATTAATAAAGTGCTTTTTTTCAAACTGAATTTAAAAGTACGCTTGGCCTTGACTGGGTTTTATAGTCTGCATATTAAATATCTGTATTATCCATATTTCTCTTACGCCTCATAATGCTTGACATGAATTATAGGAGTAACTTTTGTTAAAGTAATCAGTGAACGGGATACAAAAAGAAAGTCTAACACACTTCTCTCTCAGTTGTCATTATGTATTATGTATTATTTTTAGCACAACCTTATTATTTAAAATGACTTCATGTAGTTATTTTGAATGAAAACTCCAATAATTGGAAATATTATCACATGCAGCTAAAAGCAGGATGTATGCACATGCTGAAAACTATTCTTAATGACATATAGATAGATTATAATATAATTATAAAGTGAATATATTGCATTTGCATGTGTGCTTGCTAAGAAAACACTCATATGCAGAAGCTCACATCACAAGTCTTGCATTAGCAGTGTGGTATCTGCCTTCTCTTAAGGTCGTTTTTTTATTATGTTGGAGACAGTAAAAATATATATACATGCGGCATGGACAACCACATGCATTTGCGCACCAGTTGTGTCTTAAACCACTTCCTGAAGTGGTTATATATATATGAGACATTGTGTAGACATTCAGGATCACTTTAAACCTTCATGGAGAACGATGGATTGATGGCATGGATAAAGTGCAATGTCGCTGATCACCTCACTTTAAGGAGGACAGTTTTATATTCTCCTTTGTCCATGCATTTTAATAATTCTATGTTGTTTTATTTTCCAGAGACTGGACCATGGGATGATGTTTTCTTTCACCTTGGCATTGTCAGGTGATTTATTTACTTTAATTCGGTATTCATGATGCTGAATGTGATAAACTGGCCGTGTGTTTGACATAATGCTGGGTGAAATAAAGCATTTCAAAGCTTTGGATTTAATTCAATTCATGTTTATTCCTATAGCACTTGTACAATGTAGATTGCAGCTTAACACAGTTCTAGTAAAGTCCAGATTTCAGAGTTGAAGTTCAGTTAAGTTCAGTTCTGTGTGGTTTAATATTCACTGCTGAAAATCCAAACACTGAAGAGCAAATCCACCCAAGCGCAGCTCCACAAGTCCTGATCTGAGCCGGTGGTGACTGTGGCGAGGAACAAACTTCACCAATTGACAAAGTTAAGGGAAAAAAAACTGGAGAGAAGCCAGGCCCAGTTGGGCATGACCATTATTCATCTGCACAAACTTCCGTTGTGGAGCTGCAGTCTTGGCGCTGGACTGCTTTTGTCTTTGTCATGACAGCTTGACGCTATCAAGACACCAGAACCTGTCATAAACTGCCATTATAATTGTGCTATGAATATTTTTCTGTGGTACATGCTGTATTTGTCATTAGAACAGTCTCATTAAAAGTGTCATTACCCTGTCAAATCCTTTTTAACATTATTATTATTAATATTTAATGACATTTTAATGACAGGTTCAGCTTGTACCACTGTAGTTGAGGTAATAAATAATATTAAAGACGCTGTTATAAATTTCAGGACATTTATAATGGCTTCATGACAATCATGTTTATGACAGGTTTATGACAGCTTTAAGTTTTGTTGTATTGGTAACGTCACATTGTTATGATAAAGATACAAAGCAGGTTGTGATGTGTTTGTTTATGTTAAGTCCTCATAACAAGCAATGTCATCTTTGCGTTTAAAATGACACAACTGAGAGGATGACACTTAATATCAGTTGATATAATTATATGTGTCAAGTCAAATGTTTGCGAATTTTCGAACTCATTTTGAAACAGCAATTAATAGCCCCTTTCACACAGTGATACCGGTAAATATCCGGAAAATTTCCGGAACGACTTTACCGGTATATTCAAAATAGCGCTGTTCACACAGGCGAGGACGTTACGGAAATTTTCCGGAAAAGAGCATTCACACATCCATTCCAAAATACCGCTAAATTCTGACATCATTCACCACAAATGAGCTTTAAACGGCTGCGCTTGTGTTTGTAAACATTTGACTGAATTACAAACTCTGTGGATGATCAATATTGTGAACAACTTTCGCAGGATCACTTTCGCATGTCGAGATGTTGATAATATGTGTGTGTGCAGGCGCTCACAGGCTGTTTCACAGGCACACACAAAGCTTGAAGGTAAACAAACAACGGCTTATCATAAGCATCTCATCGATGATTATTTACACGAACATATAAACGTGATCTGACTAACTTCTAGCAGCTGAATGTGTCTGGAAAAATATTCAAAGGCTTTTATTCTCACAAACCGCGCGGACGTAAATGCGTCTGACAGTTGTGGTTGGCTTAAGCAGACGTCTCACGTCAGCACGTTCTAGACGTGCACGCGCTTATTACAGCAATCTTCCTTCTGCATTCACACAGCGCAGCATTCCGGCAAATTACCGCTAATGTTACAACTTCTCTTTCCGGAAAATAGCCAGAACGAATTTACCGGTATTTTCAAAAAACACCTGTTCACACATACGGAAAGGTCTGTATGTGTGAAAGGGGCTATTGTTTGCTGAAATCATGTGCTCTTGAGTGATTGTTGTGGATTAGCATTATTGTACTGAATCTTTTTAAACTCTTCACAGGTTCAGTGAAGTGGACACACTAAACATAATCCGCCTGTTAACTCCAGATGTGGTGGTGTCCGTGTCAACACTGTTCATCATCCGCTGGTGTAAAGCCAGAAAGCCCCATCAGAGTGAAGACGGCAGAGCGATGTACAGCACTGAGGTAAAAAACAGCAGAGGGGCTCAGTACTGATCCTGGAGGTCAAAACAAACATCAAAACAAAAACACCTAGGACACATGTGAAATCCCATACTTCTACGGGGTTGGGGAAAGTTACTTTATAAAGTAATGCATTATCATAGTGAGTTATTCCAGAAATATAACTAAACTGTAAAAAAAAAAAAAAAAACTGAATGCATTAATTTAAAGCTGAATATAATTAAATGTATGAGTCCATTGAACTTATATTCATTTATTTTCTTGTCAGCTTTGTCCCTTTATCAATCCGGGGTCGACAGAACGAACCGCCAACTTATCCAGCAAGGTTTTATGCAGCGGATGCGCTCCCACAACCCATCTCTGGGAAACATTCAAACACACACACATACACTACGGACAACTTAGCCTACCTAATTCACCTGTACTGCATGTCTTTTGACTGTGGAGGAAACCCACGCGAAGGCAGGGAGAACATGCAAACTCCACACAGAAACGCCAACTGAGCCGAGGTACGAACCTGACCCTGAACCGTGACCCAGCGACCTTCTTGCTGTGAGGCGACAGCACTACCTACTGCGCCACTGCCCCGCCCCATTGAACTTATATGTTTAAACTAACTTGTGGAACTTATAAAATTAAATTAGAACATGATTAACTTAGTGTAATAAGTCACACTGCTGTCAGGACTAACGAATGGTATACTGTTTTTCAGTGTAGTTTTATTATTTTTGTGTTATTTGTGCATTGTTTCCTCTGACCCGGCTGAGGCTCTTTCAAAATTTGCAGGATTTTTCCTCTTTTATTAATAGAGGAGCTCTGCAATGAACAACACACTGCATAACCTTTATTTAACTTTAAAAAATACTAATGTAGGATAATGTTATCTTCTGTTAAACATCCTAAGCCAGAGCTCTACGTGCTGTATACAGATTAATTTTGCTGATTTAGTACTTTTAGTCTTGAAGTAAAATCAGTGTGATTAAGACTATAATCCCCTTTTCCTTTTCTCTTCATGTGTTCAGAATAATGAGAAATTTCCAGCGTTGATCACCTACTAATTCTGTATTCTGTAGTGTGCATTCAATAGATACTATCCCATAATAAACAAGCCTGAATGCTTATGTAAAGCACTTTGAATTGCCACTGTGTATGAGATGTGCTATAGAAATAAACTTGCCTTGCCTTTTAAAATCACAATACAGTCACAGACCTCAAAAACACATGCAAATGATGAATTATAGTCCAGACTCGACATTGCATATATTTGGATGTGAGATATCAATGCTGAAACCCTATATTGTGCAGCCCTATACAACACACACTCATGTATTATATCAAAACAAACCTTAATTTTGGGTCTGATTAATCTTTGCACAGCTCTAAAAACATATATGCTTTACAATCCCATTAAGATGCTGTAGTGCTGTGTGTTTTCCAGGGCTCGGATGAAGAGATGTCGGACTCAGAATGTGAAGCGGAGAGCAGAGGATCTGAGGACTCGTCTTTCGACACCTCCGCCGAGACCCGTATTTCTCCAGACGCATCTCCAGACGTCCTGCAGAAACTGATCCTGTTCGTGAGCGGTCTGAGACTCCTGGTGTCGTCTCTAATGAACAGTGCTGGAAGAGTCCTGGTCACCTTTCTGCTGGGACTGGCGGGTAATGCAAGCACACAGCTGAAGACTACATCATCCACCATCCTGTGAAATTATTATTTATATGCTGTTTAACAGAGAGATTATTACACTACATTTTTAATTATAATGGAAATGACTCATTTCTAATGATGACAGTGCATAATGTTTCACTAATTATTTTGTTAGACACTAGTGTTCAGCTTACAGTGACATGTAAAGGCTTCACTAGGGTAATCAGGGTAAAGTTAGGGTAATTAGGCAAGTCATTGTATAACAGTGGTTTGTTCTGGAGACAATCCAACACTAATATTGCTGAAGGGGTAAATAATATTGAGCTTAACATGGGGTTAAAACTATTAAAAACTGCTTTTATTCTAGCTGAAACAAAAGAAATAATACAGGAAATAATATGAAAAACTCCTTGCTCTGAAAAATTCACAAATAATTTAGACTTAAGCTGCATTTTTTAATCCATTCAATAAAAAAAAAATATATAAGATTGTCCAGAAGAAATATATAACAGAAAGCACTGTAAAAAGTTCCCCTTGCATAGTAAAACGGGACAGAAATAATAAAACTTTCCCTTCAGCGGTATATGAATATGTCTATGCATTCTGATACAGTCTAAAGCTGCAGTCGGTGATGTTGTGTATTTCCACAGGTATAACGTTCCCCTGTCTGACGTCGGCGCTGTATTTCAGTGTGTTTCTGGTGCTGGTGTGGTGCTGGGTGCTGGACTTCTCCATCTCTCTGCTGTTCTTCAGCTCTCTGTGTGTAATGATGACCATCTTCAGTGGAGGACACGTGCTGATCCTCTACCTGTACCAGCTGCCCCTCGCACAGCAGATCATTCCCCCTCACGATCACTTCTCCAGGTGCACAGATCAACATCTCTGAACTACAGTGGCCGAGAGAGCCTAATGTGCTGCTGTTGAAGAAAACGCATGCAATTACCAAAAACACCAGCAAATTAAGTGGAGATCCTCATCAGTTTGATAGTAAACGAGGGCAAATCCTCACAACACAACCAAATTAAGAAAACAGCACATGCAAATAGTATAAGTCTGACGACACATGAAAATTATTATTTGTAAACATCATTATTCTCTCTGTTTATCAGGTTGTTTGGTTTGACAGCCCTCATCAAAACCAACATGTCAGAGCCGTACAGCCTGATCCTGCATGAGGACAGCAGCTGGCCTGCAGTGGTGAATCCGCTGGTCCTCCTGCTGCTGTATTTTACAGTCATGAGTCTCCTACACAAGTGGGCTCACTCTGTTAATCAGGTACTTTGATGCACAAACACAAGGCCATTTATATATATATATATATATATATATATATATATATATATATATATATATATATATATATATATATATACTGCTCAAAAAACAAGGGAATAATTAGATTTACATGTCCGTTGTGTTGTTTAAGTGTTCCCTTTATTTTTTTGAGCAGTGTATATACCCATATGGACGTTGTATATGATGTATACGTGATGCACTGTCTGCGTTGGTGCAAATCTTCTTTATGAATGAATTATGATGATTTGCGATAGTTACGAATGGTCTTTACTGATATATGCAGCTTATTTTTCCAGTTCTGATTGCTTGTTTTCTATTCTATGTGAAACTGTTCATGTGTCCATGTATATCATTCTCATATACCATATGTACTATTCTCAGGAAAATGCTGAAAACTATGCTGAGGGCTCGAGCCTCTCCAAAATGCACAATTTCCCCCTGGAAAGAAGAGTAGAGGTAATAATATTAATGATTTATAAAAATAATGTATCTAAAAAATACAAGTAGATTACTGGTGACCTATCATTGCTTTCTACAAGATATAAACTAAGGCCCCGTTTACACTAGTGTGTTTTAGTTTTAAAACGGCGTTGTAGAATGAAAACGATCCGCGTCCACACTCGCGTTTTACCCAGCGTTTCTGAACTGCTCTCCGTCCACACCAAAACGCTGAAAACGCACATCACGTGACCACACACACACACTTTGGCTATCGCTGGAGCCCATCTACCCAGATGAGAGCTCTGCTAGTCGGACTTGCTCATCAAGCATCTCCCGCTGGATCTAATCTCACTATATTTATTAAACGTGATATTTCATTCATCTTGTTGTCTTTATCTAACGACATATTCCCTGACTTTGGTCATTGGAATCTATTACTTGTTCTCAGGTGTTTTGGCTGAGCGCAAAGATAAGTTAATGATTAATGAAACCACATAGCCTACATTCTGTATATTGACTGATCGCTTGCCTTTATTTCCTATAATGTATAAACCTATTGTATGTTATACTTTTATAATGGCCATTATCGATTATTAAAACTGATATTCAGCAAAAGAGAGGGTGTGTTTCGTATTTTCACTTAAATTGAAAAGAGGCAGTGTTGTTATCGGCTCCGTTTTGTTATAAATATGCACACAGTGAAGATGACGCTCATGCAGCACGACGCCTCAACATGTCTGCTGTCTGTTTAGTTGTTAATATTAAAATAAAAATAGGCAGTTCCTTATATCAAGTTTACATTTTATTGTTGAGAAAGTGAAACAACGTAGCCAAGGTGATGTGAATGCAGTTATAAAGTACACTGTTCCCTGTGAAGATTTACCCGTGTCCTCGGTATGTTTTCCATATCAAACTGAGAAGAAGAGACTGCAGCCTTGATCAAACTTGCGAAGTCTGAACTTACACGGAGAAGATTCAGGACTGAACTGTGTGTTAGGCTACTTAATATTGAGGAAAAGCCCCAATCAGAGAGGCGAATGTCTGCAGCCCCGCCTCCGTTTTCAGATGTCTCCGTCTTTCCCCATCCACACTGAGACGGAGCAGCAGCGTTTCAGAATGAAAACGGCCTCTCCAGCGTTTTCGAAACGCTCCGTTTTCGGCGCTCGAGAACTCCGGCGTAGTGTGGACGGATGGCGTAACCGTAGCAAAACTTATGCGTTTTCAAACTAAAACGCATTAGTGTAAACGGGGCCTAAGTCTCTGATGTCTCTAGAGGGTGAGAATGTCAGTCAAAGTGTTTCTGCAGACTGTGTTTATCAAGGGTGATTGTAAAAATAAAACAGTTTCACTGCTGGAAGCTGGTTATATTCACACACTGCTGACACACAACTGGGTTTCAACACCTTTGCCTGCTCAAACAACAGAAGTGTATCCACTGATGTCCTGAATTTCCTTATTGCTAGGAATTTAACAAAATCCTCAACATCCATTTTATACAAAACATGTCAAGAATGTAAAGCATAAACCAGGATAGCAGCATTCAGAAACAAATGTTCTTCTGATCATATTTTATTAATCCATCTGAGCACACTACAGAATATTCAGCAGATAAATCAATAACTTTGAGTACAATCACAGGATTTGCTTGTTTTCTGTGAATGCGCCACATGAAAATCAAATGTTTGAGGATCATTTCTAAATCACAGAAAGCACCAGTGCCGTGCTCACAGAGATATGATGTGTTTAAAATGAAAATATCCTTCATGAATCTTTGTTTTGGTTTTGACAACAACATAGAGACAATCCCTCTTCACACAGACATGAGAATCCTCATCTTCTGATCATGCTAAATCAGCCAGTTTGAGTGAGTAAGTCAGATTTGCAGTTCTTGCAGGATTCGTCATGAGCATGTGAGGTCTACATTTCATGATCGATTAAAACATTTTGCTTTATTTACTGTTATTACTGCATTTATTACTCTTTTTCATCCACTCAGCAGAAAAAAAGAAGGGAAAATCAGCACACAAAGCTGTGTAAGCAAAGAGGAGACATATTAATTGTCTTGATAAAAAAGCTAACTACAGAGCGATGGCCATGCGTTTATTATTTCAGCACACACACATAAAACTGTACTTTTTGATAATTAAGAAAAAGTCTAAACTGAGATGCCAGCTAGAACAAATGTTTACAGTGCAATCATATAATACACAGAATTAAAGAGCACTTATAGCAAGTTAGGACTGCAGTAATCAATACACAATTACTACAGTGCTGGGGTCTGCTTTTGTAAATGTGCATAGAAGCAATCCAAAAAGTGAAAACATTTTAATTGACTGATTAATAATTATTGCTCAAATGATAATTTAAAGTGCTTCAATTAAGTCAATAAGGAGTTAAATGTGTTTTACTTTTTTAGATCACAACTTTTGCACTGAAGTCTTTTGAGCTGAAACTCCAGACTCATGCTGGAGACACCGAAGACTTACTTTACATGTTGTAAAAAGGGCCTAATATGTCTCCTTTAAGAGAAACCTAAAAGCTGCAGCCCTTCTCGGATCTTATTCTCTCTTTATAACTACTATAAAGTGTCCTATCAAACTATCAAACCTTAAATTTCATGAAAACTGATAACATATCGTGACCGAAATATCAACAGTGTTGATGAAGACGTACTGCATCTTACCAGAGTGCAAAATGACTTCTTAGAGGAAAGACAGTGGTAAAGCGTCTCTCATCGTGTGCTGTTTCTGTCATTGTTCAGGCTATGGTGTGGAGAAGGACATGGCAAGACCCGGAGGATTCTGGAGTCAATCTGCTTCTGGAGGACGACTATGCAAACTGCTTTGCTTTGTCTCCTTATACACAGAAGATCTCTTATGGTACAACAATAATATAAAACGTCTACATTATACATATGTATTATACAAATGTATAAACAAAAGCAACTGAAGAATGTTATAAGGAAGGACTAAAAATAAAAAAACAAGTATAGACAATTTAAATTCCTCGTCTGATAGAAATGCAACTGGATAGCAAATCAATGAGCTTGATTCAGTTTTGTTTTTTAAAGAGTTCAGAGGACATAAAAAGACATCAAAAACACGTCAAATGCAAATCAATTTAATGTCAGTTGACTACCTTGATGTCAAAACGACATCAAATTAGGGTTAAGGACATTAAGGTAGTTTACATGTATCTTAGGGAAACAAAATCCAGTGTAAATTTGTAAATGAAGCACTCAGATGAACAGAATTCGCCGAATATTATAGCACATTTAGTGTCATTATTTTGGTGGCCGAAAGAGCATCGATGTGTTGGTCAAATAGACATCGATGTTTTGACATTAAATTGGTTTTATATCATGCTTTATGTCAATTTGATGTCAAGTTGACATCAAGGTGCCCACAGATGCCATGTAGATTATGACATGCAAACTCTTAAAATATGTTACTTGTATTGTCACACAGTTGTGCGTGTCGTTTATTCATATATCATACGTGTGTTTTTGTGCCAATTGCACAGAATATACTGTGGAGAAGGAGAGCTGTGACGGAGGGCATGAGATATTAAATGATGTGGATCCTCCGCCTGATCAGTCTGGACCCAGCGCTGTGGTTCTGCTGGGACAGTTCATCATGAAACAGAGCTACATCATCGCTCTCATCATCACAATGGTAACCTAATGTTTCAAATCATGTGGCTTCATGACAAGAGTTGTTGGATTCTTACGCAAATCATATGCCAGTCTTTTAAATTTGAGATTTATACGTTACACAGAAGCTTAATAAGTAAGGTTTCCTCTATAAAAGCTTAATAAATAATATTTTCGTTGATGTATGGTGTGTTCGGATTGGACAATATCTGGCAGAGGTAAAACTTGTTGAGAATTTTAAATCTGGGGGTTCAAAAAAATCTAAATACTGAGAAAGTTATAAAGTAAATAAAGTGGTCTAAAGTAAGTTTTTAGGAAGAAGTTATTATATGGCCACTTATTATAATAGAGTCACGTGTGGACACTCAATGCAGAGGGGGAGATGGATCCTTCAGCACACTGTATCGAGGATAAGCGGCTTTTACTCTGGATGTGGAAAGCGATACGCTATGAAACACATTCAGTTGGATGGCTTTCTCTGAACATAGAGCAAAAGCCTCATAACTTAAAATAGTTCAATTTTACCATGACAGTCTACGACAATTACCCATGAGGTCAGTATAAATTTAATATAATTCAAAAAAGTCCAGATATTGATTAAAAAAAAATTGACGGCTGTGTTAATTTTAGTTAAGACTGAATTGCCTCTTGTTCCAGTTTTAAAATAGTTAGATATAAAAAAACGATGGGCTTTTCATGAGACAATGACATCGCCATACTGAAATGGTCTATATAGGAACATTTTAATTCCAGCATTATATTAAAGAAAGACTTTTTCTCAGTAATCAAGAAATCTATAATCCAAAACTAGTCATCAGACAGACTTCACATGTGTATTCTTTCATTCCAGTCTCTGTTTCAACGTTTGTTAGAAGTCTATTTTCTCTGACAGCCTTGTGTTTGAGAACAGGTCTACTTTAAGACATAAGATGTTTTAGCACAATAAAAAATGCTTGCTGGTTTAGCTTAAAGCAGATTTAGCAGCTGGCCTCTGGTCATATTTAAACACGCATTTTTCCACATCATTTTGCCAATACAGGCTCATTCTGAAAGCGTAGCCCTGTATACATTTCTGGAGATGGCGAATTGTGTAGCCAGAAGTACGTATGGCTGCATTTCATCTTTAAAATGAACACTAGAGGGCGGTATGATGCTGTTTCTTTTTGCGCTTACCAGCTGACCGCTTCCACCTTCATCCACCTTCATGTGGACGGCTTTCAGCTGTTACTTGTTTGTTTAGTGGCTCTCCATGTAAGCCAGCGGACTTGAGACATCGAGAGAGGTTGACCACGACAACAGGGTTTGAGTCTGGCGAAGAACAGTTCCAGAAAGCCAGAAAGACAAAAACAACAGCCAAAAAATAGCAGAGTGAGAATAATAACACTATTGGTTGGGTTTAGGGAAGGAGGAGGGTAGGTCAGTCAGTCAGTCAGTCAGTCAGTCAGTCAGTCAGTCGACAGCGGCCTCTGGTGGATTTACATGAGAACAGCAAAGCCAAATGGCACTAGCAAGAGAAGTTTGAGATCTCAAGAAGCGTACGCAGCGCCCTCTGGTGGATTCACGAAAGTAAAAACTGCAAAAACACGTGGCTTCTGGGACTATTTGTAGCCCTCCAGAAATGTATATAGCGGTCGAATGCCGTCAGAACTAAAAAGTTGGGAAACATCATGCAACTGTGCTTGTTTTTCTGGGGTGTGTGCAGGTTTGGAGCATCTGCTATAACTCCTGGCTGACGTTAGTGATGCTGGTGTGGTCGTGTGTGATCTGGATGCTGAAGGACCGACGGCGGTTCGCCATGCTCAGCGCTCCTTTCCTTGCCGTCTACGGGACGCTGCTGCTCATAATCTCGTTCATCAGTCAGCTTCATCTGAAGCATATTGCCGTTTTCCCTACTTTACCAAAGCTTGTCTTGATTGACTTTGATGCCTATGGTTATCCTGTGCCCTGCGTGCACCTTGCTGCAAAGGTGTGTATTCAGCATTGTTTGATATCGCCTTATTAAGAGCCGTCTCAGATGCTGCTACTCCATTGAATGGGATGTTATCAATGATAACTCAATTGAATGGGTTGGTTATCAGCTCATAGATGAGTGCTCACATGGTGTTATCATCCATCAATATGGAAAGACTAAAATTCATAGGTTTTTCATTTTCAATCTACCGTCTTGCTCATGTCCCAATGAGGGTTGGGGTTAGGAGACATGCCTCCTTTAAAAAAATCATAAGTTTTACACTTTTGATCTGGCGTCTTGCTCATACCCCAGTGCGGGTTGGGTTTTAGTGTAGGGTTTGAGCTCATGCCTTCTTTTAAAAAAATCATAAGTTTTACATTTTTTTTATCTGACATCTTGCCCAGTCCTCAGTAAGGGTTGGATTTAAGGCTAGGATTTGGTGGCATGCCCTTTATATCTCTTAAGTTTTACCATTTTGATCTGAGATCTTGCCCATTCCTCAGTAAGGGTTGGGTTTAGGGGTTGGGTTTGGCAGCATGCCATCTTTTTAAAGTCATAAGTTTTCAATTTTAAATCTATCGTCCTGCTCATTCCTCAGTATATGTTAGATTTACTGCAAGAGTAGGGTTTAGTAGGGTTTAGAGACATGCCTCTTTTTAAAAATCATCGGTTTAACATTTTTGATCTGGTGTCTAACTTATTCTTTAATGATGGCTGGGAAGGTTTAGGGCAGGGGTCACCAAACTTGTTTCTGGAGGGCCGGTGTCCTGCAGATTTTAGCTCCAAACCTAATCAAACAAACCTGAACAAGCTAATCAAGGTCTTACTAGGTATACTTAAAATACCCAGGCAGGTGTGTTGAGGCAAGTTGGAGCTAAACCCTGCAGGGACACCGGCCCTCCTGGACTGAGATTGGTGACCCCTGGTTTAGGGTTTGGAGACATGCCTACTTTTAAAAATCATAAGTTTTACAATTTTGACATTTTGCTCATTCCTCAGTAAGGGTTTAGGGCTAGGGTTTGGTGGCATGCCCCCCCTTAATTCCTAAGTTTTTACTTGTTCTGGTGTTTTGCTCATTCTCCAATGAGGATTTGGTTTAGTGATGGGGTTCAGAGGCATGCCTTCTTTTTAAAATCATAAGTTTTAGTTTGACTTAAATCATATTTCTGTCATGAACACTCTCGAGATTTAGTATGGTAATGAACATGCATATGGCAATGTTGATGTATTTGGTCTTGGCGGTATAGATCTGCTACGCTGCTGCTGTTGCTGCTTTAATTATTATGGCAGAGCAACTACTGAGACCTGCTGCTGCCAGTATGTACACAGACATGTCATCTGAGAATATAACATGCAAACATAATACACATGTAGCAGATCTAAACACAGGTGGAGCTGGGGTGGAGGAGGGTCATTAATGATGCGGGAGCAGATTAGGTGACCTGTCAGTCAGAGTTTCATGGCAGAAATTTCATGAATTTGTACAAATTAGTTACTTTGGGGTTTAAGGTCTGTCATATTTGTGAAGGTGATTCACCATATGGATGGATAAACTAAACTGAACTGTGACAACTGACCTGAAGCTGTTTCAATTGACTAGAACCTCATCTATGTTGAGCTGCTTTGACACAATCTACATTGTAAAAGCCCCACAGAAATAAAGATGAACTGAACTGATTGGATGGCAACCGAAGTCTGAGCCAACTAGCAGCCTACTGGCATTCTAGCCCATACCTATGAGCTGATAACCACAGATAACAAGCCATTCAATCCAGTGACAGCATCTGAAATGGCTGCCTTTTTAATAGAAATGTTGATGAACTATGTGTAACTTCCCATGTGTGTCTTAAAACCCAATGAATTCTTTGCAGGTTTCTTATAGTTTTAGTTTCTGGATTTTGCTTAGGCAACGGCTGATAGAAAAACATGAAGAGGAGCTGCAGAACGAGGATGAGCTAAAGGAAGTCAAAGTTCAAGCACGTATGAGTTTCCTTTCAACCTTTAGCTTCATAATGATGTGTAATGAATAGTTGGTGAAGATTACTATAGTCCAGGGTTTTTCAAAGTCTAAGTGGGCCTCCCTTTTGACACAACTTATCCATTGGTGCCCCCTCCTCCCAAACACGCACGCGCACACGCACACACACACACACATAAAAGACACAGACAGATGTCAGACTGTTAACTCACTTTTATCATCATTTGCATGAAAGTGCAATTATTTACAGAGTAATAACAAGTATTTTAATATAACGTTTTTAAAACTAGGATGATGGTTCAATATGAATAGAACAGATCCAAGAACTGTCCATCCCGGTCAAAACAGTCGGAGTTTAGCGAGTCTCATGCTGTCATTAGCCAAAATATCTTGACAAACCACACATAAAGGTCGTGGTTCATCAGCTGGTCCTGTCCACGTGAATCCTAAACTCAAATACTGATCATCATATCGTCGTCTTTTGGGTTTAAGCCGTGAACTTGAAGGCTTTGAATCGGGGGGTCTCAGAAACCGACCCATTGTGTTAGCAGGCATATACCTGTATTGGCGGGCTTGCCAAACAGAAGCGAATACACAGCTATGGCCTTCTGGGTAAAAAAGGTTTTCTTATTTTTGACGTATTATTTTTTTTTAGCTTTGTTTAATTAAAACGTTTAAATATAATAAAAAATACATATAATAATTAAACTTAATAATTATATTTTTATTATGTAATACTTTTTCCCGCACCTCCCCTGACATGCTCCCCAGGGGAGGCGCGCCTCACACTTTGAAAACCCCTGCTATAGTCAATACAATAATACTAAAACTAGCAAAACAAATTTAAAATAGTAAACATCTGAAACAAATTGTGTGTGTGTTTTTTTAAACCATGTTTAGTAAAAATTATTAATATAAAAATCTGAATGAAATCAAGCACAATACGGTGCTTGTGAAACACAAATTGGCAAATTTTTGTATTAAATTGTAACAAAACAAAGCATGAATCTTTAAAATAACAAACATTTTTTTATGGTGAGATCCAATGAACTCAGCACTATGTTCAATTGCCATGAACTGAAACATGTGGAATGTAAGGATACACTTTCATTTAGGAAAAAGCTTTAAAACACATCTTACCTTATAATGCATATATCATGATAATGTGTGTGTATGTTTCTGTTGTAGGTGACAGCAGTAATAGTTCTCCAATAATTGTAGTGTTGGGATCATTAGTGAAAGGCATGTTGGTCAAGTACTGGATCTTCTGCTGTTGCTTCATGTTCTTCTATGTCAGTTTCTCGGACAAAGTGGCGGTCTACAAAATCCTCTATATCTGCTTGTTCCTCTTCGGTGTGGTTCTGTATGAGGTAAGTGTGAGCCTTTTCTGAGCCAGACATGCCTGATCTATGTTCTTGAGGAGACATCCAAAACTCTTAAGCCTCGTTTCCAATGTACAAGTCCATGGTGCAGTTTTTCACAGCTCATTTCAATAGGAGACAGCAGCTCATGCACACAAAATCCAGTCGATTCCACAAGCATGGCATATATGCAATTCAAGTTTATTTTATAGCTCTGGTATCTACTAGAAATAACTAAAATGATCAGTCTAGCCTAAACAAATCACTTTCACATCTGTCTCTTTTCAAAGCACAGTGTTTGTGAGCTGTGTTTAGATGCTGTTGGGGTTGCTGTGTCCAGGTTCATTATGACGTATGGAGAAGTCAGCTGAAGTATTTCTGGGCCGTGGTGGTCGGATACTCCATGCTGGTGTTGATCCTGATCTACATCTACCAGTTTAAGAGCGTCTGTAAGCTGTTTCAGCAGATATTAGGCCTGTCAGAGGAGAGGTAAACACACACGCTGAGCGTATCTATTACCCAATCAGACTTTATACACTGATGAGACATGACATTATTCAATGTATTCATTATTTACTATACAGATTGTGTCAAGGCAGCTTAATGTAGATGAAGAAAAGAGAGCAAAAGCCAAAATATTTCACATTTTACAGCAATTCAGGCAGGCAGGAGAGTAGTGATGAATGCTGGTGTAGTTCTCCTTCACTGTGAACTACGACGTGTGTCTACCAACACTTTGGAAGATCACTAGATGACCAAACTCCCAAAGTGTCGGTAGACAAATGTCCAACCCTAATCAAACACACCTGAACAGCTGATCAAGCTCTTACCAGGTGTACTTGAAACACCCAGGCAGGTGTGTTGAGGCAAGTTGGAGCTAAACCCTGCAGGGCACCGGACCTCCAGGATCGAGATTGGTGACCCCTGCTGTATAGTTACTATAGTAGTTTATAAGTACTAGTTCTATTGGATTGCGTCCCCTGGGGTAATTACATTATATTAAAGACACAGCAATAGTGTCAGATGCAGCTGATTGATTTTACAACACCAGGGCAAACTTTCTAGCCTATTTACAGCACTGACATACATAAAAAAATTAAACGAAGAATAGACTTGGGGCTTTTGGTGTGTATTTACTCATTCATTCATTCATTCATTCATTCATTCATTCATTCATTCATTTATTTATTTATTTATTTATTTATTTATTTATTTATTTATTTATTTGTTCATTCATTTATTTATTTATTTATTTATTTATTCATTCATTCATTCATTTTTTATGTATTTATTTATTTATTCATTTGTTCATTTGTTCATTTATTAATTTTTTTCATTTATTTATTTATTTATTCATTTATTTATTTATTTATTTATTTATTTATTTATTTATTTATTTATTCATTTATTCATTTGTTCATTTATTAATTTTTTTCATTTATTTATTTATTTATTCATTTATTTATTTATTTATTATTCATTCATTCATTCATAAATTCAATCCATTGCATGCAGGATTTCTGTATTAATAACCACCTCAGAGGATATTAGGGGTTGTGAGTCACTGGAATTGTGATTTTTGGGGTCGCAGGCCGTAAATTTGGGGAACCCCTGCCTTAATTAACCTAGTTAAGCCTTTAAACGTCACTTTAATCTAAATACTAGAGTCTTGAAAAAATATCTAGTCAAATATTATGCACTATCATCATGGCAAAGAGAAAAGAAACCAGTTATTAAAACTATTATATTTTTCAATGTCTTTCTCTCCGTTAAACAACACCTGGGAAATATATTTAATAGAATTAAAAATTTATAAGAGAGCTAATAATTAGTGACTTCACGCATATGTCCATGTTTATGATCATCTGAAACTTGTGTGATCGTAGCCTGCGAGATCTTGGACTGGAGCAGTTTGACACGGTTGAACTCTTTGCACGAATCTTACGTCCAGCTTTCTTCCTCCTGGCCTGCATCCTTCAGCTGCACTACTTCAACTCGGACTTCCTCTGTCTGACTGATCTGAACACAGTTACAACTACAAACAGAGCAAAGAGGTGTGTCAGAAACACAACACATCTTTTAGACAACTGACAAACAGCAACTACTTTATAACACTTTAGAAGATTTAAAGCTCCACATAATCGTCTGCTCTGAGGTTGTAGTTTAGTCATATTTTAGTTCAGGGACTTGCTTACAGCAGCGTTTCAGAGTTTTTGTCCTGTTTCTAGTACAAATATCTACTATTTTTTTTAAATCAAGAAGCGTTTTTTAGACAAGCGAAACTTATAGTGCAAAAATATAGTGTTGTTTTCAGAAATATTGAGTCAAAATGAAGAGAGTTTTTCCTTAAAACAAGCCAAATAATCTGCCAATGGGGGAAGAGAAATAATCTTATGCCAAAATGAAGATTATTTGCTGTAAATGTATTAATGCTAGGTTATTTGAAATATAATTGTTATCTTCTGATTTCAGAGAAGAAGACCTGAAAGAAACGCTTCAGGGGGTTTTTGACATGTGAGTATTTGATTACTTGAAGCAGATTTAGCTGCTTATTTGATACTGATTGATTAATTATGTGAGCATGAATGAGCCACAGACTTGTGGGCAGTGTGCTGACATAGGACACCTTAATTTTGAGTCTTCCACTACATTACATTCCTCTCCCAATTACCTTTGTGCTCCTTTATGAACTCTTATTTTATCTCCTGCAGAATGAAGAAAAGCTCTGAGAAATTGAAGACATGGTAAGCGGCTCATTTAGGACTGCATGATGCAAGAGTGCATGTTTATGTTGCAGATAAAATCTTCAGTTTTAAATCAGCACACTTAAAGATCCACGCCAGAACCACTGCTGAACAGTGAACACTCATAAGTGCACATGTAAATCAGTACACAGCTATAACATCATGCAAGTCACAGAGCTAGAAGACATGTCTCATCATTTACTCACACTTGAGTGGTCCTAAACTTTTAATTGTTGAACACAAAACAAGATATTGTGAAGAATGTTGGGAAAAAGCAGTTATTGGCAGGATGTTAAGTGTGGTGAAGCATGATCTTTTCTCCATTAAAGGCTGAAGGACGGGCAGCTACGTGGAAAACAAGCCGATCAAATGAACACCTCATCTTCCACCTTGGACGAACATCAAGAGTTAGATTCAGAGGATGATGGTTAGTAATATTCTTACCTGAACAGTTTGGTTTAAAAAGCACCATATACACATTATCCATTCACCATACTGCAGGACTGATTATTTATTTATTTATTTATTCATTCATTCATACATTTATTTATTATTTAATTCATTTATTTATTAATTTATTTATTTTTCTATTCATTCATTTTTATTTATTCATTCATTAATTCATTCATTTATTCATTCATTCATTTATTTATTCATTCATTTATTAATTTAAGTATTTATTTATTTATGTATTTATGTATTTATTTATTTATTCATTCATTCATTCATACATTTATTTATTCATTCATTCATTTATTTATTTATTAATTTATTTATTTTTCTATTCATTCATTTTTATATATTCATTCATTAATTCACTCATTCATTCATTCATTTATTTATTCATTTATTTATTCATTCATTTATTAATTTAAGTATTTATTTATTTATTTACTTATTCATTCATACATTCATTCATTTATTTATTTATTTATTTATTTATTTATTTATTTTTTATTTTTTTATTCATCTATTCAGTTATTTATTTACTTATTTATTTATTCATTCATTCATTCATTCATTCATTTTTTTATTCATTTATTCATTCATTTATTCATTTATTTATACATTTATTTATTTTTTCATTCATTCATTTATTTTGTATTTTGTATTTATTTATTTATTCGTTTATTTATTTAATTATTTATTAGTTTATTCATTTATTTATTTTTTGTCTATTCATTTTTATTTATTTATTAATTCACTCATTTATTCATTTATTTATTCATTTATTTATTTAATAATTTAATTGTTTATTCGTTCATTCATTTATTTATTCATTCTTTTATTCATTTATTTATTTATTTATTCATTTATTTATTTATTCATTTATCAATTAATTAATTTATTCATTTCGTTCGTTCGTTCATTCATTCATTCATTCATTCATTTATTTATTCATTCATTCATTTGTTTTCACACATCCTCAATCTTGAACATTTGATCTACAGTTAAGTAAACGGATCCAGCAGGTAAAGCAGAGATGTGTGTGTGTGTGTGTGTGTGTGTGTGTGTGTGTCTGTTGCAGTGCCGGTGGTGGTGCAGCAGTGGTTGTTGGTGTTGGAGCGGCTGCACGAGCTGATCCTGCGCTTCGTTCTGCTATTATGGAGAGTTCAGGAGCTGTGCTGGAGGTTACTGGAGCTCCACAGCTTCAAACTCGTCTCTACCGGCATCATCTGGGTGTGTGTGAAGGAGGTAATGCACCAAAAAACACACAAATCTCACTCTTTATTTTAAGGTACAAGTCTCACAACCATAAGGGGTTTAAACCCAGTTGTGTGTCAGCTGTGTGTGAATATAGCCAGCCTTAATAGTGAACATGAATGAATTGTGTTTGTTATAATCAGACTTGATGCAGAAACACTGTGATTGACATTCTCTCTTTGTACGTGTCATCAGAGGGGGAAGCCCCGCCCACTAGTGCCCATATCTTCATCTCATTAGCATAATCAGCAGCCCTGAGTGAGAAGCAGCCGTCTGTCCATTAGCCATTAGAGTGTTTGAGCTGCTGATGATAATGTCAGCATAGACTAAGAGGATTATAGATGTGGAGTTCTAGATGAACAGCGACAGGAGCCACATTGACTGACTTTTGCTCCTTATTAATAGAAGTAGTAGGGCTTAGGCTTTGAGTAGGATTAGGGATGTAGAATAAGATGGGGATGAAGTGCATCCAGGCGGTTGTTATCACAGAACGAAGCCTGACAGGTTTATCAGCTGCCCAATGTGAAGCTGAGCACTGTTAGTGGGAATGGATCCTTAAACTAATGCAATGTGTGTATTTCAGGTTTCACTGATGAACTTTGTGTTTTTGGTGTTGTGGACGTTTGCTCTGCCCTATCCGAGACTGCGGCCTGTGGCTTTCAATGTGTCCTCTGTGTGGGCCTGTGTGATGGTCGTCTGTAAAATGATGTACCAGCTGAAAAGCATCAAACCCTCAGAGTATTCATCAAACTGCACTGCTGTAAGTATTGTGTATTGCTTCATAGGAAAAGTATCTTCATAACCGATAAATGAATGAATACGAGGATGAGAATGAAGCAAGTAATAAAAACTGTAGTGGATTAGACCTTCAAGAAATTACACCAAACCTTGCTATGGATGGTAGATTTGTGATGGATAAAGTACATCCAAGAGGTTGTTATCACAGAATAGTGCCCCACATCTTTATCAGTTATATAACAGAATGGGTGACGCGGTGGTGCAGTAGGTAGGGCTATTGCCTTACTCGCTGGTTCGATCCACGGCTGGGTCAGTTGGTGTTTCTGTGTGGAGTTTGCATGTTCTCCCCGTGTTGGCGTGGGTTTCCTCCGGGTGCTCTGGTTTCCCCCACAGTCCAAACACATGCGCTATAGGGGAACTGATCAGCTACACTGGCCGTAGTGTGTGAGTGTGAATGAGTTTGTATGGATGTTTCCCAGAGATGGGTTGCAGCTGGAAGCGTATCCGCTGCGTAAAACATGCTGGATAAGTTGGCGGTTCATTCCGCTGTGGCGACCCTTGATTATTAAAGGGACTAAGCCGATAAGAAAATGAAGGAATGAATAACAGAATGGTTTACTCTGCAAAAACAACCGCCTGGGTGTTCTTTAGCCTGTTTATTACACGGCTACTTTCCCAAAAATAGACACAAAACATTAATCAAAGCTGTAATTGTTTATTAGTTCTTTAATTAAAGTAAAAATGAGGAAACTACATGGAGTATACACTAACCTACAGATTATTTCTGTCACAAGACAGCACCAAACTGTCAAAAACAGAAGTGTGACGGGTATAAATATGATTGTGAATGCATTCAGTGATGATCAACATGATTTTGAGCTCTGTGTTATTCAGCGGTTGTTATCAGGGAATAGCAAACCTTAATATGTTGAAATTGACCTATCAGAATCAACTGTTCCAGACAGCCATGTAATAAAGCATGTTAACCTGTTGAATGTAGGTGATTATGGCTTGTTTCTTGCCATGGTTAGTCATACATACACTGTATATTTTGTGTATTTTGTGTTTATCTGTGGTGGTGAATTGCATTATGGTATGTTGATCCACTTCTTATGTTGTAAATTCAACTCTACAGTTTAACAAAGTGACTTCATTGACGTTTTAGTGGTTTGAAATAATAAAAGAAATAATATGTAGAGGAATAAGTGTGTAAAATAACAGAGAATGTGCTGCAGTTAAGGCTTCTGTAGCGTAATATACAACACCAACACACACAATACTGCACTGCCAGCCTGATCTTACGAGGAAACGTAAGTATTGTACGTTTTGTCAGTTTAGTGACTAATTCGTACAAGTTCAGTCGATTTTAAAAAGGAGGCGTGGCACCCATGAGTGGGTGATGAGCAAATCGTACTATGTTGTACAAATTAGAATACAAATTGATACAAATTCGTACGAAGGGGAAAATAAAATATCCGAACATGAATCACAAAATACAGAGATATTTTTACAGTGTACATGTCCAAAATGTTTCAATCGTAATGTAATATTCTGACTGCCCCTTAACCGCCCCTTAGGGTCTGTCCTCCTCCAATGAGAGTGGGACTCTTGATGTTCCAGCTGATCTACTGGGGAATTCAGTTCTGTATTCGGCACCAGTGGACCCTTTCATGTGGGTCGGCGGACTGAAGAAGTGTGAGGATCGCATCCTGCCCTGCCTCTGGGTATTCTGATTACTGTTATTAACACAATGAACCCGTTATTAATATATTTATTTTATATCAATTCTTTTTTAAATATCACACTGTAGATGACGGTCTACCTGAGTTCATTTTAATAATCCTCGTGTGCTGTTTGGTCATTTACATGTACTCTGGCCTGATTTTGAGGCTTAATTTGGCCACAGCTTTTTCTTTTTAATCAAATGTTATGATTTCTGCTGACAAACCTTTTTTTGACACATATTGTGTCTAACCTTTCCTTATGTTGGTGCTGTTTTTGCCTCATTGACTTCCATTATAATCACAGTTTTTGATTGCAAAGCCGTGATAGCATATAATCATGCATTCTTGATGCTTGTTGTTGGTTTTCCCTGTTGAGAAGAGGGACAAAGTGTCATTTTTTTATTGCCGATCATGCCTTTTTTTGGTTTGTTTAGCGTCACCAGCTGGACAGTTTAATAATAATTTCCATTTATGGGTGAAATAAATTTCTAATGTTGACTGAAGTGTATAAAGATGCTAACTGCTAAAGAATAATTAAAAAATAAAAACTAATTATTCCATTGACTTGTTTATTGGTGATTCCATGTGAACAGAATCACCTGTTGATTTTAGGTCTGCTTGTGGTGGACGTGACGGTCCATCGACACCAGCTCCACCACCGCCTCCAACACGGCCTAAAAACAGCAAACAGCAGCATCATATTTCAGGCTGTCACACACCATCACCTGGACCACGGCATCCTGCCCTCCGTCAAATATTTTGTTAATTATTTCTTCTACAAGTTTGGTTTAGAGGTAAGTCAAATTAGCGTGCAGTTAGCTTGAATATGATATGCTGTTGCTGAAATGATGTGAGCTGCATGGTGAAATCTCTCCTTTATAGGAGACACCTTTTAAAGCTTTAAGAGTTTCCTCAGTACACCTACAGATAAACTGAAAAAAAAAATCTGTAATTTTACGGTGTGTTTCTGGCAGCTGGGGTGCCAGAAAAACAAAACGGCTGTTAAATTACAGAAATATACAGTAAATTATCAATTAAATTATAGACATTTCCTTACATTTAAATTTCTGGTAAATTTCTGTAATTCAACCTCTGTTATTTTACAGTAAATGTCTGTAATTTAACAGCCGTTATTTTATGTGTTTTATCAGGCACCCCAGCTGCCAGAAATAAACTGTAAAACTCTGGATTTCTTTTACAGTGGAGTTTAGAAATATTTCAAAACATCACTCAATTAATATTAATTACAGTTTGGCATGTAATGTTTTACAGTAAATGTATTTGCCACTCTTAACTGGAGTTGTCTTTGGGGTGGCACCTTTTCAAAAGGTTCACATTTATACCTAAAGGTCCATTTGGTACCTCAACGGTACACCGAAAAAAGTGGTGCATGCAGAACTGTTGCAAACAATTTATTTGTGTTGAATTTAAACAAACTAAGTTTAATAATGTTCAACCTAATTTGTTTGTTTAAAGTCAGCCCAAAAAAAAAATAGTTTACAACCAACTAACATAAAAAAATTTAGTAAATCCAAGGAATCATCTTTGAATAATTTTTTTCAGTGTAGAGCCGGGATCGAAATTATTCCTGGAAAATTCTGACATAAAGTTTTTGCTGAAATGTAAAGAAAAGCTGAGGAATATTTGCCTCTTGTACATCGTTTGATTAACTTTTGGGAGAAGCCTTGGTCATTTCTGGTCAATAAAAACTTGCTGGCTGAATAAAAGGCAAGGGAAGTTTATTTCACATATCATACCCAGTGGCTATTCATAGTGCTTTACATAAACAAGAATAAAAAACAAGTATAAGAAAAAAATAGAAATGATTAAAAACAGATTAAAATGTGTTAAAACTGGTTATAAAAGAATCAAAAAGAGAAAAGAACAAAATAGTGCGATCTGTTGGAAGTAGCACAGTGCTCATACAGCTAAGATGCGTGTTCAGTCTTGATTTGAATGCGCCTTGCTGATTTAAAAGTTATTTTTAGGGCTCTAATTAATGATCTAGGCACAAAGTCTAAAGCGCATGGTGCAAAAGCATTAAGAGCGTGTCCGAATCCACTTTTGCTATTTTAAGGACAGAAAAACAGGGTTTGTGCCCTGGCGCATGCTCTAACAGGGTTGAGCTTATTCTCTTAATCAGATATAGATGTGCTTTGAGAATAAACCAATCAGAGTCTTGTCTCTCATTCCCTTTAAGAGTCAGTTGCGTTGCTCCATGGTGTATTTGCTGTTTACATGGCGAAAAACTGAAGGCTTCACTAGCAAGAAATCAGTTAAACAGAGCATCTGCAGCACGAGGATAAAGAACGAGCCTCCTCCATTCAGCCTTCTTTACCTTACTCCTTTACTTTACTCCTTTACTTTGGTGGAGTGAGGAAACGGTGGAAACTCTCTCCACTGGACACATCTATTAACCCACATATTTAATCTCCTTTGTTAAACACAAAGATTTGCTTCAAAACTGTTTCTAAATTCAGCTTTAATCTCCAGCAGAGGAATAAATGAACAATAACAATGAAGTGTGGTCAGAAAACTGAGTGATATCCAAACACACGTCCTGTTCTTATCCAACAGGTGGACAAATCTAAGCTTGTTTTTAATAAAACTAATGTAAATCTGCAGATAATCAATAATATTGCTAATAATAATCACATTATACACATGCAGATGGTCATAAACTGAAGAAGCCCCCCGTGGTGAGGAAGGCATGGAGGCAGTGTGTTTATATTGATGTAGAGAATCATCATGTCTGGATCATTCTAATCCTTTAATTGTGTTCATCTGTAAAGATATGTGTGTGTTGTTGTACACCCTGTGTATTTTAAGCATTGTATAAGCCTATATTTGCCAGGGGTATAAATAATTTCGGGCTTGACTGTATATATTAGTCTCAGTAAATGTGAAAAACGAAACGTTTCAGTCATATTTGAAATAAACATAAGAGATTTTCCTTGTGGTTTTGTGCATCAGGTGTGTTTTGTGGTAGCGGTGAACGTGATTGGCCAGCGGATGGATCTCTGTGCGCTTCTGCACTCCTTGGCTCTTATGGTGGTTCTGGCTCGTCGGCGCAGGAAAGCCATTGGAGAAGTCTGGCCAAAATACTGCAGCTTCATCGCCAGCTTCATGGTGCTGCAGTACCTGCTGTGCATCGGTGTACCACCGGCCCTCTGCAGCGGTCAGCTACTCTACATTTATTCATGAATCACAGTCATTTAAAGTGTGCTTTCTGTTTATACACTGTGAGAATGTCTGCCAATTTTATGACTATATATATTTCACATGACAAAAGTGTGATGCTCACGGACGGTATATCATTTCCTCCTAATATTTAGCCGTGCCTCAGTATACGCAGATGTTCCTTCTGTGGCACCTTTAATAAAGCAGAAGATCTGAAAGCATGAGTCCTGATCATGAGTCCGCCCTCTTCTAGATTATCCCTGGAGGAGTTCCTCTCCGGCTTTGAGTTCTAACCTGATAAAGTGGCTGTATCTCCCAGACCACGCCATGAGTCCCAACGCCACCTTCATCCTCTGTGATTTTCTCCATCACACCACAGTAAATCAGCATATCCTCTAAGAGAGAAGCCTGCACGGTTCTCATGTTCTGCATGTGTCCCCCGTCAGATGACTGTCTGCTGCTGCTGGTGGCGTCGCTGCAGTGGAAGGTGTTCGAGGAGGAAAATCAGGCCTGTGTGAGACTCCTCGCTGGAGAAAACGTGGAGATCAGCCGGAATCTGGATCCACAGACACTCAATCAGTACACTCCTGTCAACAACTTCCTTCACTGCCGGTATCGGATGGGTTTCTATTAGCACACATCTTCCACAACATGCATTCAGAGTTGCTTTATTGTACCGGGTAGACTGATGGGGTATGGCATGACGTGTGTTTGTGTGTGTCGTCAGGTCATATCTGGACATGGTGAAGGTGTTTGTGTTCAGTTATTTTTTCTGGCTGGTGTTGTGCCTCATCTTCATCACGGGAACCACCAGGATTAACATGCTGTGTCTGGGTTATCTGGTGGCCTGCTTCTACTTCATGCTGTTCGGAGGCACATTACTGCTGCAGCCGGTGCAGTATGTGCTGAGACTGTGGGACGCTCTGATAGCATACACCTGCGTGGTCATCAGCCTCAAAAACTTGCTGTCGGTAAAACACTTCTATGATGGTTTAATTGGTTTTCAGATTGATGTTAGACTGCCTGAGCTGTATAGTTGCTTTCCCAGGCTGGAGTGTGTTTCCTAAACAACATCGACAAAACTCGCGGCTGAACTATCATGGCATGATGCATGATTTGGGAAAAGAGCGATGTAGTGACGAGTGTTCCCCAACATCGTAGTTTCTCTGTTGCAGATCCATCGCTTGAACCACGTTAGTTATAATGTAAAACACCCATAATGATGCCCTAAACAGGGTGGAGGAACTACTTCTTTAGAGAAGAAGCCTCGTCATTTATTTGTGCAGATTATATTGTTTTACACACACACGCATTTAAAAACAATCCAATATTAGTAACCTAGGCTCATTGTGTAAACGTATCCCCGCAGACATTTCTGAAGACTGCGGAATACGTCCCGGGAGGTCTACTTTTTTGCAGTTTTTGTTTACGCGAATCCGCGAGTGGCCACTGTGCACGCTTTTTCATGTCTCGAACGGCTCTCATGTGCACACGCTGTACTCCCGTGAAAAGCCGCCAGAGGCCGCTGTCTATCGACGTCCATCTGACTGAATGGCTTAATGATCGACTGATCGGCCGACCCAGCCACCCTCCTCCTCCTCTTTCCCTAAACCCAAGCGATTGGTTTACAAAAGCCGTCCAAAAAAAAAAGCAAAAGCCCTCGTCCGATTTTGACCGAGTTTTCGGATCTTGCTGCGTTCTCGCCCCATCGTGAACTCGTTTGGCTTTTATTTTTTGAATTGTGCTTTTCATCTTACCTGATTTCTGGAACTGCTCTTTCCCGGACTCGAACCCAGTCATCTCCGTTGCCGCCGCCGGCTTCTCCTCCTCTTCCGGGCCTCCGCCAACGTAACGGCACGAGCTAAGCGAACAAACTAGTTGTGGCGGAAAAAGCCCTCCACACAGAGGCGAGCCGTCAGCCCAGCCGGCGAGCGAGAAGAAGAGGAGAGGAAAAATGCGGCCATACATACCTCCAGCCATGTAAATCGTGATCTCCAAAAACATCTGCGGGGCTACGTTTCCAGAATGAGCCTGGGTTGAATAATAGTTTAGTAAAAACATGCACTCGCTTTCCATATTAACTGAAATATATGTATATGCCACATATAGAGCCTGTGTTTCCTTTACTAATATTGAGGACATTATATAGTTTATTTTAAAACATCAAATCACTTACAAAAGCTAACACGCACTCTAATGTCATATATAAATCATATAAATAAATAAATAATGAGGCGATTAATTATGAAATGATATTTAATACTTATTAGGAAATGAAAACTACTTTATTACTTTAATAATAATATTAACAATAACTTTATTAATAATATTAATATTATTGTATACTTTATACTTGCTCTAAATAGTGGAGTATTGCAAACCGGCCCACAATGATTATATTGCTTATTAAATAAAATAAATAAATCAATGAAACAGAAAAGTAAAGCCTGATTTCTTCTACTTAATAACCGTCTATGATTTAGACATTTTAAAACAGCACGGTTTCTGTCAACTAGCAGCTTCAATGAACTTTAATGAAGGGACCAGATGCTCTTACTTTGCATCCCTCTGGTGTGTTATAACATATTCTAATAATTTAGCAAACTGATTGAAGATTCTGTAGCTACAGATACTAGGTTGAGTTTTTTTTAGTTAATTCCAAAAGCAAAAACACAATAATTAGCCAAAAGTGAAGATGCACTACTAAAGTATACATTCTGAACTCACAAAAACAACAACAACAAAAAACAATTGAGATTAATAAAATAAATTAATCAATAAATAATAAAACAAATAAGCAAATAATATAAAGTAAATATGAAAAATATTAATATAAATAACCTATAAGAAAAAGGGAAGCAACAAATACTGGGTTAATGTTAATAGCAGAACACAATATCATAACTTCCGTCTCCTTCCCTGTTCCTTACATTTGAGATGCAGGGCCCAGAGCTTATATTAAACTATGATTAATGCAGTGTGGACATCACTTTTATAAGCATGTCTCAGGAAAAAATATTACCAGTGAAAGTGAGCAAAATATGTCAGTGAAAGACACTTTAGTAATATTGCATTTCTGTTAAATTAATTTTAAAAAACGGTAACACTTTACAATAAGGTTCGTTAGTTAATGCATTTACTAACATGAACTAATCATGAACAACACATGTACAGCATTTATTAATCATAACTGAACATTTACTAATGCATTATTTACATCCAAGTCCGTGCTTGTTAGCATTAGTTAATGCACCATGAGTTAACATGAACTAACAATGAACTACTGTATCTTCATTAACTAACGTTAACCAACATGAATAAATACTGTAGTAGATGTATTGTTTATTGTTTGTTCATGTTAATAAATGCATTAATTAACATTAACTAATGCACCTTATTTTAAAGTGTGACCAAAAAAACAAATAAACAAAAAGCAGGTCTGTAAAACCAGGAAATAAGTACATATTTTATATGTTTTTCAATCTGTCATTGCCTATTTTTGATAAATGTGCTATTAGATTTCATTGTATCATATTGATCCATGATATCCTTCTCCCCTCAGTTTTTCTACATCTGAAGAATAACGTTAGATTCGTAGTGAACTAGCTCTAGTGGCGGCGGGGCCCTTAGTAGCCGCTTATTTCTCTTAAGGGGCTGGCTATGTCTGACACTTGCGAGCGATAGCATTTTTCTCCGATATTTCAGATGCTGCGTGCTGACTGCCAGTCCAGTACAGGATTGATTTTAGGATGCTAGTGTTTGTCTTTATATGAGTTTTTCTAGTGTGTATAATCCATTTAAGATCTTCTGATCAGCCTGATTTGGTTGTTCAGAAAACTAGCATCAAGCAAATCCATGCAAAGTGTTTTCCCAGCATTGTGTGTTGATGTGTTCCATGATTGTGTTGTAATAGCTGGTTTAAATGAGTTTTCTGCTCTCAAAGCGTCTTTTTTTTGTGCACGCATGCTTTAACACAGACACAACACTCCAGCAGTAGACTTGACTGTTTGTTTGCTTTGTGTGAACAGCTCGGCTCCTGTGCGTATCTGGATCCTCTACAGAAGCACGGCTGTTGGCTGATTCAGGCTTTTAGCATGTTCTGCACCATCAAAGGCTACAGTCTGCGTAAGTACTGTGTTTTCAAACAGGATTGTGTATAGTATAATACATTAATCAGCACACAGCTGGAAAAATGCCCTTTTTTAAATTAATTTCTGCCCCTATATATTCATGCAAAGTTTTGAGATTTTTTGCATACACACTGAATGAAAAAAGAAACCTTGAAATCAGTAAATCATTGCTAAAGAATTAATTCATTGCTGGTAATGAGGGATCATTGTCCTTTTACAGTCAGTTCTTCATTGAGCATCACACAGGTTTAATGACAGATTTGGGGTTTGTCTCGTGTGTTCGGTAGCGAAGCCTGACAGTCAGTGTGAGCTGCCGGAGGGTGAGGCGGGCATCATCTGGGATGCCATCTGTTTCACTGTGCTGCTGGCTCAGAGGAGAGTCTTCCTCAGCTACTACTTTCTCTATGTCGTGTCTGACCTGCAGACGTCTAAAATCCTCGCTTCAAGGTGAGGAAAGAACAAACAACACCTGAAACACCGACATTATTCAGTATCCGGGATGACATGAAGGAACCCAGAATTTTTCACAGAGCAGTTCAGTAATGACTATTGTTCGCCTAAAAAAAGACCCCGAAACAGCCTAAATGTTAATTATTGAATGATTTTCCTTCATGTTTAGAGGTGCAGAATTGTTTGAAGCCAAAGTGAAGAAACAGGTGGCAGCGAGATTAGAGATGGAGATCAAATCTGTGGAGATCCTGAAGAAACAGTATGGGGATATATAAATATATTTATTTATTTATTTTTGTCAATAATTATTGAAATATCGTAATGGTTTACACCATTTTGAAGCCAGGTTCATTTTTTGTCCTTCAGAATGGAGAAGATCAAGTCAAAGCAGAATCCTCCTCCTCAGCAAGTGTCATCCTCTCCTGCTCATCCTGAATCCTCACATCTGCCAAAGCGCAAAGGTGCAGGAACAGATCCTTGACCACTCTATAAAACAGATATATAGGAATGTTTCTGTGTGTTGTTGTGTGTTTTAGTATGAACTACAGGCCATCTTCTCATTGGTTCTTACTTAAAGTTGCCATGTAATCAAAATGTACTCTTCTTATATTTCTGTTTATTTTTATGTGTCTTTTGCCCCCTCGAAATGACTTTCATATAGAAAGCCTTTTAATAGGCGGGACTATCAGTCCTTTAGGGCGGAGCTATCAGTCCTTTAGGGCGGAGCTATCAGTCCTTTAGGGTGGAGCTATCAGTCCTTTACAGTGGAGCTATTAGTCTTTGAGGGCAGGTCTATAAGTAATTAAGGGCAGGGCTATCAGTCTTTTAGGGTGGAGCTATTAGTCTTTGAGGGCAGGTCTATAAGTAGTTAAGGGCAGGGCTATCAGTCTTTTAGGGCGGAGCTATCAGTCCTTTACGGTGGAGCTATTAGTCTTTGAGGGCAGGTCTATAAGTAGTTAAGGGCAGGGCTATCAGTCCTTTACGGTGGAGCTATTAGTCTTTGAGGGCAGGTCTATAAGTAGTTAAGGGCAGGGCTATCAGTTCTTTAGGGTGGAGCTATTAGTCTTTGAGGGCAGGTCTATAAGTAATTAAGGGCAGGGCTATCAGTCTTTTAGGGTGGAGCTATTAGTCTTTGAGGGCAGGTCTATAAGTAATTAAGGGCAGGGCTATCAGTTCTTTAGGGCGGAGCTATTAGTCTTTAAGGGTAGGTCTATAAGTAGTTAAGGGCAGGGCTATCAGTCTTTTAGGGCGGAGCTATCAGTCCTTTACGGTGGAGCTATCAGTCTTTGAGGGCAGGTCTATAAGTAGTTAAGGGCAGGGCTATCAGTCTTTTAGGGTGGAGCTATTAGTCTTTGAGGGCAGGTCTATAAGTAGTTAAGGGCAGGGCTATCAGTCTTTTAGGGCGGAGCTATCAGTCCTTTACGGTGGAGCTATTAGTCTTTGAGGGCAGGTCTATAAGTAGTTAAGGGCAGGGCTATCAGTCCTTTACGGTGGAGCTATTAGTCTTTGAGGGCAGGTCTATAAGTAGTTAAGGGCAGGGCTATCAGTTCTTTAGGGTGGAGCTATTAATCTTTGAGGGCAGGTCTATAAGTAATTAAGGGCAGGGCTATCAGTCTTTTAGGGTGGAGCTATTAGTCTTTGAGGGCAGGTCTATAAGTAATTAAGGGCAGGGCTATCAGTTCTTTAGGGCGGAGCTATTAGTCTTTAAGGGTAGGTCTATAAGTAGTTAAGGGCAGGGCTATCAGTCTTTTAGGGCGGAGCTATCAGTCCTTTACGGTGGAGCTATCAGTCTTTGAGGGCAGGTCTATAAGTAATTAAGGGCAGGGCTATCAGTTCTTTAGGGTGGAGCTATTAGTCTTTGAGGGCAGGTCTATAAGTAATTAAGGGCAGGGCTATCAGTTCTTTAGGGCGGAGCTATTAGTCTTTGAGGGCAGGTCTATAAGTAGTTAAGGGCAGGGCTATCAGTCTTTTAGGGCGGAGCTATCAGTCCTTTACGGTGGAGCTATTAGTCTTTGAGGGCAGGTCTATAAGTAGTTAAGGGCAGGGCTATCAGTCCTTTAGGGCGGAGCTATTAGTCATTAAGGGCAGGGCTATCAGTCCTTTAGGGCGGAGCTATTAGTCATTAAGGGCAGGGCTATCAGTCCTTTAGGGCGGAGCTATTAGTCATTAAGGGCAGGGCTATCAGTCCTTTAGGATGGAGCTTTCAGTCCTTTAGGGTGGGTCTATTAGTCTTTAAGGGTGGGGCTATCAGTCACTGAGGGTCACTATTAGTCCTGTATGGAGCGGGGCTATACGTGCTTCAGGGTGGAGCTATCAGTCATTTAGGGCGGGACTAGACTGTTTCAAGTGGAAGTACATCATAATAGCGGAAAAAAGGACAATCTTCCCTTCTGTTTCATTGGGACTTTAAGTCAGACCATAACTCAACCACAACTGAACTGAACTGAGTAATAATTATGAATAAAATGTGATCTGTGCGTGAATAATGAAGAGCTAACTGACCCGTGTGTGTCTGCTTGTTTATTAAGATGGAGACTGTGGATACGATATGTTTGACACTGACAGTGAGGAAGAGGAGGAGGAGGTGAAGGACAGGGCACAGGAGAGCATTTTACCTATGAAGAAAACAGCCTTTCAGGTACGGGAGAAACAGAAGCTAATAACCCATTCATTGCTCATAACAGCACTTCCCAATCAATGACTGCACGTCTTATTATATACCTATAAAGCTGTTTGTGCTCTGGGTATTACAACACTGTATGCACACTGTGCTGAACTACCTGGAAGATGTCACAGACTCACAGAATGTCCCTCTTCTGTTGATTCGTCTTCAGTTCCTGTTTATGAGTTGTTTGGAGATGTAATGCAGATGTGATTATGCTTACAGATCACTTCATGTTTTCATTATTTGATGTATTTCTCAACAGTTGGCGTATGAGGCGTGGGTGGCGGGCCCGAAAGCAGCCCTCAACGCCTATAATCAGCAAGAACAAGAAGAAACCAGTAAAGAGAAAAGAAAGCTGCACAGACAAGAGGGTACCTTTGCATGAAATAAGTTTCTGCTTAAATATTCATTTACTTTACTTCCTTTCCAGGCCAAATCTAAGGTTTATACAGTGTAATAGTCTGGTTATTTTATTGCATCCATGTGAGGAAATCACCGCACTGTTCTTTGACATTGCTTAATCTCCACAATTTTTAAAAATAAATAACAATGTCTGATGTTTTAATGTCTAAGCATATATAGCAGGGGTCTCCAAACTTGTTTCTGGAGGGTCAGTGTCCTGGAGATTTAGCTCTAACCCTAATCAAACACACCTGAACAAGCTAATCAAGCTCTTACTAGGTATACTTGAAACACCCAGGCAGGTGTGTTGAGGCAAGTTGGAGCTAAAACCTGCAGGGACACCGGACCTCCAGGACCGAAACTGTTGACGCCTGATATATAGCATTTCAAAGATATTGCTCACACTTTATTTAAATGTATAATTTACACTATTTACAAACCATTAACTAAGATTTGTAGCTCAGTAAACTACTAATTATCTGTTTATTAATAGTTAGTAGTTGGGTTTAGACTTTGGGCAGGATTAAGGATGTAAAATAAGATCATACTTTATAAGTGAGCAGTTCATATCTTAATAATTAGGAGGTAATAAGCAAGTCGTGGTAGGAATTGGTACTTAACCTAAAGTGTTAACAAAATATTAAATATATATATCCATCATAAAACTAGTAACTAATGACAAAAACATAATAATAATCCATATATTCCTATCAAAAGTCGGTTTGAGGAAGATAAGAGGGAACCCATTTTCACAATGTTTTCACCCTATTGAAGTGTGTGTTTACAGATTAAGTCAATATTATTCTCCCTCCTGTGAAATGTGAATTCTTTTAATTCTTTTCTTTGCAATTTAGAGACAATTCCAGCACATCTCTAATCATAACAGTGTTCATAACTCATCTCTAATAGCTGATGTGTTTCCTCTTCTCTATGATGACAGCACATCATATTAGACTAGATATTCTTCAAGACACTAGTGTTCAGCTTACAGTGACATGTAAAGGCTTCACTAGGGTAATTAGGGTAAAGTTAGGGTAATTAGGCAAGTCATTGTATAACAGTGGTTTGTTCTGGAGACAATCCAAAAAAAAAAAATCATAATAATATTGGCTAAAAAAAAAAAAAAAAAAAAAAAAAATATATATATATATATATATATATATATATATATATATATATATATATATATATATATATATATATATATATATTATTTGAAAATAAAAACTGCTAAATAAATAATAAACTTGGCGAATAATTTAACCTTCAGCCGTATATTTTTATATATATATATATATATATATATATATATATATATATATATATATATGTGTGTGTGTGTGTGTGTGTGTGTGTATATTTATGCTTAGAGAATGTTAACTGATGTACTTTAGGTATCGACAAAGATGAGCCTGAAGAAGAGCTGCAGGAGGAGAGTCTTAAAGAAGAAGAAGGAGAAGAAGAAAGAGGTTTAATATTGCTTTATATTATGTATTTGTACCGTATTGATATACAGTATAGCTGACAAAGATATCAGCAGTAACTGGTAGATATCAAACTAACTGGGGCCAAAAGTGCTTCAACAAAGCATTGAGTAAGAGCTGTGGATGCATACACACTGCAAAAACGGCTTTCTACTTAGAGTTTGTGTCTTGTTTCTAGTCTAAATAACTGCAAAGTCTTAAATGGAGAAGCATTTTCTAGACAAATATAAAGCGTAGTGTTGTTTTCAGAAATAATGAGGCAAAATTAAGAGAGTTTTTCCTTAAAACAAGCACAATAATGTGACGATGGGGAAGCAGAATAATCTTATTTTTCAGTTTGACATCAGATTATTTTGTTTACTCCTCTGGATTACAGAATGCACTTTATTACTGCAGCTTTATTATGATAGGAAACCTACTGTATATACAATCAAGCCTGAAATTATTCATACCTCAAACATGACACAGGCCTTACCCAAAAGATAATAAGACCTATAACCTTAGTCAGAGTTTGCCAGGGGTAAACTAATAATTCCAGTCCTGACTTCATAACAGGAGAATAAGCTGTGTGTAATGCTTCTGGATTATGAATGTGTTTAATTGATGAAACTTGAATAGTTTTCTTTAAACATGTGTTGTGTTTTCTGTAGAGCACATATTCCGGCGTATTCTTGACATGTTGAAGTTCCTCTGGGTTTTCCTTCTGCGTCTGACGGAGGATGCCATATCAGGTCTGAATGCGCTCTGTAAAGACAGCCTGAACATCTCTAAGGTGCTTCGCTTTGAGAAAACTCTACTGAGCATACAGCAGAACAAGGTGAAGTTCCTCTGAGAACAGATTCCCAGAATAAAACAGAAACTGATCTGCTTTACGTCAGAGCTTTAGTAAAGGAGGGTCTTGTTGACCCGGAGGATGTAGTAGTGCACACAGAATTACATCCAGAAGACAACAGCCGTGTTAAAGATGAACTGTAATCCTCTGTTGTCAGGGCAGGGACGTCAATCATGAGAGCATTCATAAGTTCTACAAAACCTGGCTGTCCAGACAAGAAACCGAGGACACGCTGGACACAGAAAAGGAGGATGTTAAAGAAATGACCTGCTCTCCTCCTGCAGTGAGCAGCTACCCTCGGGGATATGTCAAACTCAACAGCCTACACTCATGGGGCAGCAGCCTGTCCAGGTATGATGAACAAGTTAAAAGCTGACCTATTCTGCCTCTGTTTACAAAATGCTGATGTCCCTAGAGTGTGTAGTGATGTTCGAGCTGAAAGTACATTATGTGTGTGTGAAACTCTTTAAAACTGACTCTTTTAGGCTTTGATCCTAATTGTGGCATTTTGGTGAATAAAAATTTAAAGTTAACATATGAAGTTTGATTTTTAGTCCTAGTCCTACACAGTTGATCACTTGAGGTGTATTTTGTAATTAGCAAATAATTAAAAGACTTCAAGTGTAAGCATCAGCTGATCAGCTTTTAGTGTAAGGCTCGGTCGTCAGGTATGCTCGTGATCTGTTTGTATCATCAATCTGGCAACCCGTGTGTGCATCATGTCTGATGTGTCGGTCAATCTAATATACTTTACAATTAAAGTCTGCAGGAAATGAAAAATTACAATGTTTATGTTTAAGTGGCTATTTCACAGTGTTGTTCTTAAGGTAAATAATTAATCTTTGCATGTTAATTTATGGAATTTTATTATTATTATTATTATTTTTTTTTTTACAAATAAATTATTACTTAATTTAATTATATATTTGGCCATCTTTGTGTTTGGAGAGGCACTTTTTCTGTTGATGTCAACCTGAGGCCTTCCTTAGCCAACTATATATATCAATATTTTAAGCCAAGCCCTCCTTACCGTTTTCAATGAGGGAATGCTGCTCAGAAGAAAGCCCCGTCCCTATTCAATATTCCATTTCAGTTGGCGTTACGCCCCGTGTGGCTCGGAGGATGAAAAAGGGCTTAACATAATTATGACAACCCAATATTTTAAGAATTCCCCTGAGACGTTAACTGCTATGAATCAACACAGACTTTATTACAATAAAGAAAGAAATGAACATTTAAATCACCCAAAGTATATTTACAATAAATGCAAAAAGTAAACAAACATACCTGATGGAGGGAAGGAGAATAAGTGGTGCCAAATCAAAGAAAATAACAAATTAATAAAATGCAGGTCACGTGACATACTTCCCTTCACTTCCCTCTAGGTACTTTTAAATCACAAACTCTCTTTAAAGCGAACCCGAACACAAGATAGGCACCAAAAGTTACACAAACAAACACAGCAGCAACAAGCAACATGGATCCCCACTTAAATAACACCCATCCTCTTCTGATTGGTCCACTCGGGAGAACTCTGCCAACCAATCAGAACACCTAGATTTTAGAAGTGCAGGAGACAGCAAATAGAAGCAGAAAGGGGAGGAGGGAACAACAGAGCAACGCCCCCAGGCATGTAACAGTTGGAAATACATCAACATACTGAAATGAAAGTATCCGCTTCTGGTTCACAAAATCTTTTAAGGTCATTTAACGGCCAAAACGGTTTTTGTTTGATTGACTTACCTGCGGAAGTAATTAAACAAAAATCTCCCTTATTTTCTCCAACCTGCTCTTTGTACTTCAAGCCCAGCCTGTTTGACTGTGAGATGTGTGACATGGGGAAAATAAAACACTCGGCTCTCCTTGTGCTGTGTGTGTTTCAGCTGCCAGACTGACGACACTCTCCTGGTGACCCGCCAGCCAACTCTAGATGACGTGGATGAGCTTGACTTCACACCGCTCGACTCTGAGCAACACTGTGGAGATGCCCAGTCAGAGTATACATCATTTTTGACTTGATTAAACTTAATTTTGATGGTCCGACTACATGGCATCTAAAGTCAGCAAAAAATGAAGTGATATCATGATTTCAGCACACACTTACAGTAGAGTGCGTAATTTCTCTTGATTCTTTTTCCTCAAAAGAACTCCTGATATCAGTAAAGAGCGGAAGGATCCTGATAAAGGATGTGAAATGCTGACAGACGGATGGACACATGAAGAAAACACCGCCGACATCGTGCTGACAGAGTTTCCCAAACAAATGAATCTGCACCAGGTGGAAAAAGAAGAGACCCCAGAGCCCAGAACACTCAATCAGGAGACCAGAGCACTTACTGCCAGCGAACTGCTGCTTAACAAGTGAGAAACACACACACACACACACACACACACACACAGACACACACACACACACACACACACACACACACACAGAGAGAGAGACTTGTTCCTATATCCTGGTGGGGACTCTCATAGATGTAATGATGCTTCTACTACACTGTAAAACCCAATAAGTTGAGGTAACTCAAACCATTTGAGGAAACGGATTGCAACAAACCATTTAAGTTCAAAAATTAATTTATATGAGTGCTGTGAACTTAATATATTTGAGTAAATGAAGCAATTTGAGCAATTTGAGCCCGTGCTCAACTGAAAACTCCCATTTTTATGCAAACCCTGCCCATTTTTATGCAAACCCTGCCCATTTTTATTCAAACCCTGCCCATTTTATGCAAACCCTGCCGATTTTTATTCAAACCCTGCCCATTTTTATTCAAACCCTGCCCATTTTTATGCAAACCCTGCCCATTTTATTCAAACCCTGCCCATTTTTATTCAAACCCTGCCCATTTTTATGCAAACCCTGCCCATTTTATTCAAACCCTGCCCATTTTTAATCAAACTCTGCCCATTTTTATTCAAACTCTGCCCATTTTTATTCAAACCCTGCCCGTTTTTATTCAAACCCTGCCCATTTTTATTCAAACCCTGCCCGTTTTTATTCAAACCCTGCCCATTTTTATTCAAACTCTGCCTATTTTTATTCAAACCCTGCCCATTTTTATTCAAACCCTGCCCATTTTTATGCAAACCCTGCCCATTTTATTCAAACCCTGCCCGTTTTTATTCAAACCCTGCCCATTTTTATGCAAACCCTGCCCATTTTATTCAAACCCTGCCCGTTTTTATTCAAACCCTGCCCATTTTTATTCAAACTCTGCCTATTTTTATTCAAACCCTGCCCATTTTTATTCAAACTTTGCCCGTTTTTATTCAAACCCTGCCCATTTTTATGCAAACCCTGCCCATTTTTATGCAAACCCTGCCCATTTTTATGCAAACCCTGCCCATTTTCCCTCCCCAGACACTCCTACCCAAACAGATCTAGACACACCCACTTTCCTGACTTTTTCCAAACTAGAGGCGTAAAAACACCCTGCTGAAACAGGGCGGGGGGGTTCATGGCCGTTTAAGGCAACTCAAACCGCTAAAGGAAACTGATCACTGCAAACCATTTCAGTTCAAAAACTCATCTACATGAGTACTGCGAACATACTCCATTTTCGCTGCAGTAATGCTGTCTAACTCTCCCTGTTTGTTCTTCCTCTACGCAGCATTTTTGATATTCCAGAGATCGAGGAGTCAGACAGATTCTACTCGTCGCTGCCCCGTGGCCTGCGTCTCGTCTTTGCTCTGTATAATCTGATGGAGTCTCAGTCGGAGATGTTCTGCTACTTTGTGATGATCTTCAATCATGTGGTGTCTGCTTCTCTGCTCACGCTCTTCCTGCCGATCCTCATCTTCCTGTGGGCCATGATGTCGGTGCCACGACCAACCAAGCGCTTCTGGATGACCGCTATCATCTACACTCAGGTCAGCTCGTCATGTTCCAAATGATCATTCATTCATTCATCTGCTTTTCTGCTTAGTGTCTTAATTAATCTGGGGTCGCCACAGCGGAATGAACCGCCAACTTATCCAGCATATGTTTTATGCAGCGGATGCCCTTCCAGCTGCAACCCATCACTGAGAAACACCCAAACTCTCTTGCACAATGGCCAGTGTAGTTGATCAGTTCCCCTATAGCGCATGTGTTTGGACTGTGGGGGAAACTGGAGCACCCGAAGAAAACCCATGCCAACATGGGGAGAACATGCAAACTCCACACAGAAACACCAACTGACCCAGCCGAGACTCCTGAATTCATGAATGTTGCGGGCGGTGGTGATGATATAGCGTAAACTCACGTGTCCAGTCGGTTAGATTGATCTCATTGACCAATTCCTGGATGTGTAAAATGTGCAGATTTGAAATATGATGCATTTATACCTGACATGCTCCCTTTTCCTCCTCCTTCCCTCAGCTCACAGTGGTGGTGAAGTACTTTTTCCAGTTCGGCTTCTTCCCATGGACCACATCAGCGTACCTGGGCATCAATGCTGAGCGAGCGTTCGCCGTACCCAACATAGTAGGAGTGGAGAAGAAAGACGGATACGTCCTGGTAGACCTCATTCAGTTAATCGCTCTGTTCTTCCATCGCTCCATCCTCAAGGTATCAGCAGCGCTTCACCTGCACAGAAATATACAGCACACTGTCATCGGGAATGTTTGATGATGATGATGACGATACTGAAATGTGTTTGTGTGTTTTCAGTGTCATGGATTGTGGGATAACAAGGAGGTGGAGATGCCAGACTTCTTTAAGAAGCTAAAGAGGAAAACGGAGAAAAACAAGATGACTGGAGGATCGAGACAACGAGAAGAAAACACCAGCCGACGAATACCCTTCCTTCCTCTTCAGGTCTCTTTCCTTCGGAGACAGAGAGCAGAGAGTCCTGAGAGAGCGGGTAAGATCTCCATATGAACATACATAAATACACACACACACACACACACACACACACACACACACACACACACACACACAAAATCCTCTACACTCCGTCACGTTGTCTACAGTCAGTATAAATATCTGCAGAAGGCATGGTTGTGTACTCATTTCCCCACATCACACAATGCTACCAGCTATAACCCCTGACCCCACTGCATGGCCCACTGAAAACACACTTCAACATGGTCAAGTGGCACCGGGAGGATCCAGGAGAAACACACACCATCAATGACCTGCCACAATTACTTACATTTACTCATTAATATGCATTCATTTTCTTTTCGGCTTAGTCCTTCTGGGGTCCTTAGTCCTTCTGGGGTCGCCACGGTGCAATGAACCGCCAACTTATCCAGCATATGTTTTACACAGGGGATCCCCTTCCAGCTGCAACCCATCTTTGTGAATGAGTTTGTATGGATGTATGGATGTTTCCCACTCATACACTATATTCAATTTAGCCTACCTAATTCAGGTACATAATTGAACATACAACAAAAACCCAGGACGTAAAACCAAGACACAACTGAAGACACAAAGCAGAGAGCTTATACAGCAAACCTCAAACAGCAGACAGCTGGAACAATAACACATGCAGGCTTACTAGTGCTCAAGGGAACAGTGCCCTCCAGTGTGCATAGCACTGCAGCAGGAGGACAGGACTTATTAAAGGGGCAGTTCACACCAAAATTAAAAACTCCTCCTCATTTATTCTCCCACATGTTGTTTAATAATAATAATAATAATAATAATAGACTGGTAATAAGACTAGTTAATAGTGGGAATTGGTACTTAAACTAACACTTAACCAGAAACTCAAATCAGCTTTAAACAAGTGAAGGACGAGTGAACTACATCTGCAGTTAAAGAGATATTTACACTTAAAAAAGAACATTTACTCACTATTTATGACTTTCATTTTCTGTTGAACACAAAGAAGATGTTTTGAAGAAAACCTGTAAGCCTTGACTGTCATGCTCAACACATACTATGGAGGTCATTCATTGCCTGTTCAACAGAAGAAAGAAAGTCCAAAATAGTCAATATTTCAGTGTTTGGGTGAACTGTGCCTTTAATGGTTCTGTATCATGGTGGTGTTTCAAGTGTACACACTTGGGTGTGCTTAAGGCTATTTACTTAATATTTATGAGATAACTATAAACCTCTGTGTTATTGATTTATAATATTGTAGTAAACAAGCAAAGGAAGAAAAGTGAAGAATCTTGTTTAGGCCTACATGTGTTTACTGTGCACAGTGGCCCTGCTTTTACATCTATTAAATATTCTATCAGCAGATGGGCATCAGATGAGGAAGAAGCGTTCACAGAAGAAGAGAAGCGTGCCGCTGAGCAGGAAGGAGAGAATGAAGAAATACATGAATGACCGACTCCTGGAGGCCAAAGCTGCGGTCATAGAGCTGTGAGAGATCTTACATTTACATTAACATTTAGTCATTTAGTAGAAGCTTTTATCCAAAGCGACTTACAAATGAGGACAAAGAAGCAATTTACACAACTAAGAGCAACAGTGAATAAGTGCTGTAGGCAAGTTTCAGGTCTGTAAAGTCTAAGAAGGAAAGCGTTAGTAATTATTATTTTTTATTTATTTATTTTTTGGGTACAGTTAGTGTGATATCCAGAGAGGCAATTGCAGATGAGGAAGGGAAGTGGAGACTAAATAGTTGAGTTTTTAGTCGTTTCTTGAAGACAGCGAGTGACTCTGCCGTTCTGATGCAGTTAGGGAGTTCATTCCACCAACTGGGCAGATTGAGCGCGAGAGTTCGCGAAAGTGTTTTCTTCCCTCTTTGGGATGGAACCACGAGGCGACGTTCATTCACAGAACGCAAGTTTCTGGAGGACACATACATCTGCAGAAGTGAGAGCAGACAAGAAGGAGCAAAGCCAGAAGTCGCTTTGTAGGCAAACATCAGAGCTTTGAATTTGATGCGAGCAGCAACTGGCAGCCAGTGCAAACGGATGAGCAGCGGAGTGACATGTGCTCTTTTAGGTTCATTAAAGACCACTCGTGCTGCTGCATTCTGGAGCAGATGAAGAGGTTTGATAGAGTTAGCTGGAAGCCCGGCTAGTAGAGAGTTGCAGTAATCCAGTTTGGAGAGAACAAGAGCTTGAACAAGGAGTTGAGCTGCATGTTCAGATAACTATATTCAGCCAACGTCTGCATTATTTACATGCATTATTTCAACACATTACATTCAATATGCACTTTCCTAAACTTGTTTTAGCCTAAAATTGACAGAAAGTCAAAGCTGAATTTGTGAACACATTATATTCCAAATTTGAATTTAATATCTCCAAAATGAGCGTTCAGTAAGTTTTAGTTTGGCTGCAGTACCGGACATGACCACCAGGTGACCTTCAGTTTATATTGGTGACCATATGAGCTTTAGTTTTGTCGCTCCCTCTGTTTTGGGAAAAATTAACTGTATTTTTTATATCTTTTACAATATTTGTAGACAGAATTCTATACACTGCAAAACTTTATTAAATGAAATGAGTGTAGTTAACTTAAAATTGACTGAAAATAAATTCTATACCTCATTACTTCAGCGTAAATAGAGTAAGTTCACAGTACTTATATAGATTCGTTTTTTAACTCAAATGGTTTGTTGCAATCAGTTTCCTCAAACGGTTTGAGTTGCCTTAACTTATTGGGTTTTACAGTTCTCAGTGGGTTTGAGTTGTCTTCATTTATCGGGTTTTATTGTGCTGAAATTGCTTCATTTACTCAAATGGATTAGTTTCACAGTACTCAGGATTAGTTTTTTGAATCTAAATGGTTTGTTGCAATCAGTTCCCTTAAATCAGGGATGTCAAACTCAGTTCCTGGAGGGCCGCAGCTCTGCACAGTTTAGTTCCAACCCAAAGTAAACACACCTGATCAAACTAATTGAGTCCTTCAGGCTTGTTTGAAACCTGCAGGTAAGTGTGTGTGAGCAGGGTTGGAACTAAACTGTGCAGGGCTGCGGCCCTCCAGGAATTGAGTTTGACACCCCTGCATTAAATGGTTTGAAATGGTTCCTCAAATGGTTTACAGTGCAGTAGTATGGGACTTTTGGTGGCATTTGATTTTAATTTAGCCTCTAAAAATGATAATAAAGTTTGATGTGCATTAATTGTTGACCTCATCATCTGTATGTCTGTTGGGTAATTTCTCTGAAATGCAATGTTTTCTTTCCTTTGCAGTGCTCTACACATATACTTACCCATAAGGCAGTTCTTCTATGACATCATCCACCCCGAGTACAGCCCTGTGTGTGACGTGTACGCGCTGATGTTCCTGATAGACGTGGTCAACTTCATCATCATTATATTCGGATACTGGGCTTTTGGAGTACGTTTTAGCTCTCAAAAACACACAAGCATTACTTCGCTTTTACATTTTAAAGGGATTCCTATAATGCAAAAATCACTATATAAGGGGTTTAAACCCAGTGTGTGTGTGTGTGTCAGCAGTGTGTGAATCTCTCCAGCAGCCTCGAATGCTAAGCATGTATTAGTTGTCTTTGTTCTAATCAGACTTACGTGTCATCAGAGGGGGAAAGCCCCGCCCACTAGTTGCCATCTCTCCCTCATTAGCATAAACAGCAGCCCTGAGTGAGCAGCAGCCGTCAGACTTCAGCTGTATATATTTGCAGATATGTACTGTTCTGTCTTGGCTATGATCTGTTAATAGTGTAATGTGCTGTATGATTTCTACAGAAGCACAGTGCGGCGGCTGATATAACAGAGTCGCTGTCTGAAGACCAGGTTCCCGAGGCGTTCCTCGTCATGCTCCTCATCCAGTTCAGCACCATGATCGTGGACCGAGCGCTCT
>NC_141029.1:177500-215000 GCF_052040795.2 Danio rerio | reverse complement strand
ACTTCTGTATAAATGTTTATTACTGACTTTTCTCTGAACAGGAGTTGAATATAACTGCAGATCAATGACAGTGTGAAATATTCTATTGTAACGTCTGTAATTATATTAAATAAATGAACATATATGAACACACACAGCCCCTCACAGTCCTCGATATGTTACCAACTACAGAAAAACTACACACAGCAGACCTTTCATGCTTAATTTGCTTCAAAACAACTCAAAGTATAGCCTATAGTCAGAGCAAACCGCTCATCTGTGTGTGTAATCTTCAGCAGCACGTGTCATGTAGCCTCAGTTAGAGTCACTGCATCATTCCCAGTTCATATTAGTCCAAAAGGTGATGCTAATAATGAAAACAAGGCAGTTTGTTCACGTTTGCTGAAGAAATAACGTGCTCCTTTTTCCCGCGCTCCACTCACGCGTTCGTCCTTTTCTGAATGTGTCACTCTCGGGTTTGTCAGCTTCTCACAGGATCGGGTTTATAAAGCTTGTCAATAATCAAGCGCATGTTATCATCATCAGCTCAAGAAGTTTGCTATTTATACAGATATAGGCGAGCGCGAGCAAGAAAGCCAAACCGCTCGCTCCTCAGACTGACTCGTAAAAAACTACGAGGCACAGGGTAGATTCTGCTCTACTCCATGCTTTGTGGCCGTTCATCAAGGTTTGTTTGAGCCCGGATTGTAATCTCTCACTGTGTGTTTCAAACATGGCGGGTGCTTTGTTTACATTCTGGCTTGTTGTGCAAGCGAATGACGTATCTCTGTTAACCAATAGCGTTCAGCTGCGCGTCTAGCTCCGCCTTTTGGTACACTTTCTTTTGTTTGGGAGCCTTTCGACAGGGTGCCTGAAAAGTGGTACGGTGTGGTTCAGTACGCCTTTTGACAGTGGAAACGGCCATAAAAGCGTACCAAACCAAACCGTACCGTACCACTCAGTGAAAACGGGCCATAATAAATGAGCCTCGGAAAACCAAGACCAAACACAGAGAATGCGGTGGATTCTGGAGGAGTGAGACGGCAGTGCAGACAGATGCTCAAGACAGTTCTTGTGATGACGGACTGACAGAGGACTGAGATCTTTTACAATCAGCACAACAACATCTCACATCTGACACGATGGAGAGCTGAAATCTAACATTAATCACACACACACACACACACACACACACACACACACACACACACACACACACACACACACACACACACATTTAAATCTGTCAAATCATCTGGCAAAAACTAAAGCACATCACACACACACACACACACACACACACACACACACACACGCACACACACACACTGATGAAGCGCAGGCTTTACTCACTAAAGCTGTTTCTTCGTGTTCTTCCTGCTCAGTCTTGTCTTGGATGGGCATTTTCTAAACATGTGCACGTCTTGGCGTCTCCATTATGCATTTATTAATGTGATATTGCAAAATGCGCATATAAATCTCCGTGTGTGCGCGTTCTGACTGTGTCTCCTCTGCGGTTCAGCCTCTTCCAGATGGGTGGAGATCTGGAGGATCTGGAGGCGGCGCTGAATAAATCCAGCCAGTCTCGGAGCGTGGGTTCAGGCTCCTGCTCCGCTCTGATCAAGCTGCTTCCGGGCCACAAGGACCTGCTGGTGTCTCACGATACCTGGAACAACTACCAGTCCATGCTGAGGATCATGAAGAGATACAGCTTGAGCTACCGCACGTCTCCCACAGGTATACACGCCTGCAGAGCATCTCAGGTTGAGTAGAAACTGGATTATTCTAATAATCAGATGGTATTCGGGTCTGCCGTTACACATGAAGAGCACAGCCAGTGGAGATGATGAAGAGTTTACAGATCTCAGCTGAGTTACCAACACTGAATGAGCACTGTTCACAGAGGAGCCATCAGAGGTTTGACCCACTGAAGTGTTCATAATGCAGTAAACCCTTCAGATGTTGAGCAGGTGTCTGAATCCTTCATGTGGAGATCCACACATCTGTTATTGAGTCATTCACTCCAGCTCAGTCTAATACAATATCATTCACTTAAATTACTTCATCAGGGCGGCACGGTGGCTCAGTGGTTAGCACTGTGGCCTCACAGTAAGAAGCTCTCTGGTTTGAGTCTCGGCTGGGTCAGTTAGTGTTTCTGTGTGGAGTTTGCATGTTCTCCCCGTGTTGGTGTGGGTTTCCTCCAGGTGCTCCGGTTTCCCCCACAGTCCAAACACATGCGCTATAGGGGAACTGATCAACTACACTGGCCGTAGTGTATGAGTGTGTGTGTGTGTGTGTGTGTGTGTGTGTGTGTGTGAATGAGCTGGAGGCACATCAGCTGTGAAAAACATATGCTGGAATAGTTGGCGGTTCATTCCCCTGTGGCCACTCCTGATGAATAAAGGGACTAAGCTGAAGAAAAATGACTGATGAATTATTATAAAGCTTCAGCAAACACACGTCCAGGCCTCTAGTAGATTACATAATGAACCCATCATCACTGTAAGCTGCTGTTGTCCAGAATCAGTCATCTGATCTCTATAGTGCATTCCTCACTAGAACTGAGCCCAGTTGAGCAGGATCTGAACGGTTCTGACTGATGTTGAAGTCTGCAGTTCTGGAAATCCTATATGAGCATGATTATCAGTGTGTGCAGAACAGCGCCGATGGTCCTGCTGCTGTTCTCCGTCCTCTTCACTGATCTGATCTGATCTGCCTCTTGTGCTTCTGCAGAACAGGACGTGATTCCTGGAGCAACGCAGGTGTTTTCCTCTTATCCGGGCAGCATCTTCTCAGGAGACGACTTTTACCTGATCAGCAGTGGTTTGGTAAGGAGACGCCGGTTCAAGCTTTATTTATCCTCAGGGTTTATTCCAGACATTGAAAGTCAGAGAATTGTAATATGTATGGTTTGTTTGAAGAGTAGAATATCAGGATTAAAATAATATAAACATAATTTATATATATATATATAGACATATACACAGTTGTTCACAGTATTTCCTCTAATATCTGTTCTTCTGGAGAAAGTCTTATTAGTTTTATTTGGGCTAGAATAAAAGCAGTTTTTAATAGTGTTAAAGTCATGTTTAGGTCAATATTATTCACCCCTTCAGCAATATTAGTGTTGGATAGTCTCCAGAACAAACCACTGTTATACAATGACTTGCCTAATTACCCTAACTTTACCCTAATTACCCTAGTGAAGCCTTTACATGTCACTGTAAGCTGAACACTAGTGTCTTGAAGAATATCTAGTCTAATATTATGTGCTGTCATCATGGAGAAGAGGAAACACATCATGTGCTGAAATCTGCTCTGTTAAACAGAAATTGGGGGATAAAATCAACAAGAGGGGCGAATAATTTTGACTTCAACTGTATTATTATTATTATTAGTAGTAGTAGTAGTTGTAGTAGTTGTAGTAGTATTAATTTATTTAACAAAATAGTACTTTTCCCCCATTGTTTCACACCTATTGTTAAGGTTGGGCTGTTTTTCATGGTTAGGCTCCATTTTACTTCTTTCACGCTCCTCAGCTGGCCTGTTAACATCTTAATTAAGCCAAAAATGTAGGAATAACATCAGTGTAAGAGCTTTGTCTCCAAAATAACCCCTTTAAACTGGTTGATAAAAAAAAAAGCAGAAAAGATGAAAAAGCAGAGGACAGAAGAGCTAAATATAATGAGCTCAGATCGAGCTCTCAGACATGGAGTGATTCAGCTGAGATGCATTAGCTGTTGTTGTTCTCCTATTGGCGATTAACATCACGCAACATTACATTCAAGCTGAAACCATTTTTAATTTGTTGTAACATGCATTATATTATTCATATATAATCCCACCATCAGCCAGTTTAGCGTTCTTTAGATGTCATGGAAATGTGGAGTTTAGTCAGTGAGTGTGCTATTGGGCTTAAAGCAGGAGTCCTGCATCTGAACCTGTTTGGGTTGTATTGTTGTACTATTGAATGAATGTTTCAGGTTACTCTGGAGACGACGATCGGCAACAGTAACGCGGCGCTGTGGAAGTTTGTGCAGCCGCGCGGCTCCGTGATGGAGTGGCTGAGGAACATCGTGGCCAACCGGCTGGCAGGAGACGGACAGAGCTGGGCCCAGATATTCAGCAGATACAACAGCGGAACGTAAAGGACTGTTCATGACGCACACACACACACACACACACACACACACACACACACACACACACACACACACACACACACACACACACACACACTTACACTGCTGTTTCTCTCCTCCAGCTACAATAATCAGTGGATGGTCGTGGACTATAAGAACTTCGTCCCGGGACAGGCCGTCGCAAAGCAAGGGCTTTTCACAGTTCTGGAGCAGATCCCGTGAGTGAGCTTTACTTTCCACAGATCTGTGATCAGCCTCAGTACATGATTGTTTGCATGAATAAACTGATTCTAGCTTTGTTTGGTGTTTGTGTTGTACTGCAGCTCCAGACATGGCATTAGTGGACTGAACACTGCATAACAGGCTTTTCTTGCTTAGTTTCTGTCCTGTTTCTAGTCCAGATATCTAAAAACTCTCAAATCAGTCCGCATTTTCCAGACGAGCACAACATATAGTGCTGTTTTCAGCAATAATGAGTCAAAATGAAGAGAGTTTCTCCTGAAAACAAGCACTGCAAAGCAAAACAAGCGCTGACGATTGATGTGCAGTTGTCCTGTCTTCTGTCTGTTTTCTCCAGGGGAATGATCAAAACCGCAGATAAAACTGCAGAGCTGTTTCAGACGGGCTACTGGGCCAGCTATAACATCCCGTGAGTATTAACATCATCAAGTCAACGCTGTGGGTGTCTGTGCTGGACAGATAACACACCGTCTGTTCTCCTCATAATCATCATATATACTTTCACCGCTGTGTTATTGAAGTTTCTGTCTCGTATCGAGTCCAAATACCAACAAACTATTAAATCGAGAAGCATTTTCTAGACAATAAGTGGTTTATTTATTTGTTTTATTTTATTTTATTTTATTATATTATTTATTTATTTATTTTGTTTATTTATTTCATTTTTATTTTATTTATTTGTTTATTTTTAAATTTATTCATTTATTTTATTTATTCATTTATTCATTCATTTATTTTATTTATTTATTTATTTTTTAATAATATTTTTTTCAGATTCTTCACTGTTTCATGAACAAGCAAATACAGCGTCGGAAACAGAACAACAAAAAACACTGCAAGAGGAATAAATACACACACTCACACACACATACTTAATTCGGAACATGTAGTGGTTACTCTATTTTAAGGTGATGTAGATACAGTGCAATATTAATCGAGTACTGAGTAATATTAATAAATACATGTGTTTACTCTATGGTTGGGGTTAGAATGTGGGTTAGGGTTAGTTGCATGTAATTCAATGTAATAACTATAGCAGTAGAACACGTCACCGTCAATTTACAGGAGACCAAGGACAGAGGAGCCGTGATCTGGATCACCAGCCTCATCACTGATCACATTTAAACATCTTGTAAATGTTTTATCAGTGTTTTTGTACAATGCAGGATTATTAATTGTAAATTATATATTGAATACTTTTGCATTGTAGCCGCTGCTGCTGATATGACCACATAATATTTAATAAATCAATAAGATTCCTCTGGTGTACAGCAGCGCAGTGGTTATAGCGGGTCTGGTATAAGTGCTGTAGCGGGTCAGGGTTAGTGTAAGTGTAATATGTGCTGTTGTTTGCTGCTGTAGGTACTTCGAGGAGGTGTTCAATGCCAGCGGAGGTCAGGAGCTGGTCCAGAAGTACGGATCCTGGTTCTCCTTCAGCCAGAACCCAAGAGCTCAGATCTTCCGCAGGAACCAGACGCAGGTGACCGACCTCCAGTCCATGGAGCGTCTGATGAGGTACGAGCTGGTCCAGAGTTCTGCGTGTCTCTGATCAGTGTCTGCTGTGCTGCTTCAGACCGGGGATGCACATACACCATCTGAGCATCGATATCACAATGTGTGTATCCACAAGAGTCACGTCACAGGACTAGATCATTTACTGAAGATTAAAAGAGAAAGATTTCAATAATTATATTAGGATGACCATGTGATTTCATGCTAGACTGCTCAGTTTCTGCACCTGAATCCTGTAAGAAAACCATAAAGCACTAATTGTTAAAATGTTAGTTAATTGTTAATTGTTAAAAGTTAATTGGACTTTTATCATGGCTCTGTCCTATTTTCATATACTTATATTGTATTATAATTCATGCACATGCCCTGCACAGAAAAGGACTGGATATAAATGGATGAAATCTTTCCAAATAGAAATGTTCGTCATCTGGTGAAATTATGTTCACTTCACCGTCTAGAATTATATTAGCAGAACAGAATAATAACAGCACAACACACTGTCATACAGCAGTACTCCAGTGCTTGTAATTAGAATTAAATACTAATATTATTAATAAAAGTTTCTTTTAGTCTGGATCACATTATTTCCAGATCAGCAGTGGATTCATTGATCATCCTCATTCTCACTCATTTATGTTGGTTTGAAGTGTTTTCGTCAGAGAGAGTGCGAAGTGGATCACACACAGATGCTAACACTGCTGTTGTTATCTGGGAATAACACACCCTGCAGTGTCACGACTGACCAATCAGAGTGCAGTATTCCAGACAGCTGTGTAGTAAGATATGATCTGTAACTAATACTCCAGCTCTGTGTGTGTGTGTGTGTGTGTGTGTGTGTTTGTGTGTCTGTGTGTGTGTGTTTGTGTGTCTGTGTGTGTGTGTGTGTTTGTGTCCTTCAGGTATAATAACTATCTAGAGGACCCTCTGTCCCGCTGTGAGGAGTGTGACCCGCACCAGAACGCTGAGAACTCCATCTCTGCCCGCTCAGACCTGAACCCTGCTAACGGCTCGTACCCCTTCGGTGCGCTGCAGCAGCGTCCACACGGAGGAACCGACATGAAGGTGCTTATTCCAGCTCTTCTGCTGCACTACAGCGTGCTGACCTCAGCAATGCATTCCTGAGTGTGTGTGTGTGTGTGATGTGTGTGTGTGTGTGTGATGATGTGTGCGTGTGTGTGTGTGTGTGTGTGTGTGTGTGATGATGTGTGTGATGATGATGTGTGTGTGATGTGTGTGTGTGTGTGTGTGTGTGATGATGTGTGTGTGTGTGTGATGATGTGTGTGTGTGTGTGTGTGTGATGATGTGTGTGATGATGATGTGTGTGTGATGTGTGTGTGTGTGTGTGTGTGATGTGTGTGTGTGTGTGTGTGATGATGTGTGTGTGTGTGTGTGATGATGTGTGTGTGATGTGTGTGTGTGTGTGTGTGATGATGTGTGTGTGTGTGTGTGTGTGTGTGTGTGTGTGATGATGTGTGTGATGATGATGTGTGTGATGATGATGTGTGTGTGATGATGTGTGTGTGATGATGATGTGTGTGTGCGTGTGTGTGTGTGTGTGTGTGTGTGTGTGCGTGCGTGTGTGTGTGCGTGCGTGCGCTGACGGTGGTGTTGTCCTCCTCCTCAGATGACCAGCTCCAGCATGTTCCGGCAGTGGGAGCTGCTGGCCGCCAGCGGGCCGTCCTGCGAGCAGACACCGGTGTTCCAGTGGAGCCGCTCGCCCTACAGCTCACTCATGCACATGGGACAGCCGGACCGCTGGGACTTCCCCACCGTACACGTGCGCTGGGCCACATGAGGACCAGGACCAGCCCATGATCAATACCTGCACTGCAGTCTCAGGAATCAGCCCAGATCAATGATCAATATACTCTGAGTCACACTAGATGTGCAGCGGTGTTCAGAAGACTGTCATCACACCTTGACATGTGCATGAGACTTTATTCATGCTTATAACAGCTGTCAGTAAGTGTCATTGGCTCAGTTTTGTCATTGTAAATGCACAGATGATGATGTCATAACAAAACAAAAACAGCACAACCTGTATGTTGTTGTCATGATAACGTGATGTCACCAAAACAACATGTCATAAACCTGTCATAAACATGATGGTCATGAAGCATTATAACTGTGTCATGAATATTCATTACTCTGTCAAATCATTGGATAAGAGCTTCATTAATAATTAATGACAGTTAAATGACAAGTTGTTCCACAGTAGATGAGGACAAGAAAATATTAATGACGCTGATATGAAACTCATGACGCATTTATAATGACTTCATGACAATCATGTTTATGACAGGTTTATGACAAGTTCTGTTGTCTTGGTAATTTCAGGTTGTCATGACAAAGACAAAACATTAGTTGTTGATGTATTAGTTGATGTGAAGTTATAACAAACTATGTCATCTGTGCATTTAAAATGACACAAGAAGCGAATGACACCTAATAAGAGTTGTTATAAGCATGCATAAAGTCTTATGAACATGTCATGATTATAAAGGTTTTAAGACAGTCTTATGAACACCTCTCAGAGTAAAGTGTGACCTATGAAACTAATGTTGTGATTAAGAGAATGATTTTATACCGCTGTAATATTTTTGTTCTGAAATGTTGAATAGATCTGCTTGTGATTGATCCGTGTCCTCGTGTTGTCTTTTTAATGTGTAAGTGCTGCAGTCAGAGATGAAGAACATGCAGGAGGTTATGACAGAATAATGCACCATTCACACGGGGCTTCAGCATCCACGCTTGACAGAGGCCGTGTCTGAACTTGGGGCTGAAGCGATCCTCATAGCAGCGTCAGCCAATTAAATTTGTCTTCAATTGGCTATTAAAAGCTGATGTATTTGCATACAGCCATCTGATTGGCTGACGCTTCCGTCGGAGCTTGAAAAGTTTAGAACAGGGGTGTCCAAACTCTGCCCTGGAGAGCCGGTGTCCTGCATAGTTTAAATCCAACCTGCTTCAATACACCTACCAGGAAGATTCTAGTATATCTAGTAAGGGCTTAATTAGCTGCTTCAGGTGTGTTTATTAAGGTTAAAGCTAAACTCTCCCGAACACCGGCCCTCCAGGACTAAATTTGGACACCCCTGGTTTAGAAAGTCCCGACGTCTGCAGCGAGCAACACCTCTGAAGCAGCGCAGACGGATCCACAATGCAGTTCGCCTGACATCACTGATTCAAAGTGAATGGGAAGTGTTGACGCTGACGCCCCGTGTGAATGGGCTGTAAAGCCTGACTGGTTCATCAGCAGCTGAACTTGAAGCTGACTTTATCTGAGTCTTTATTCTGCAACAGCATCCGCCTGGATGTACTTTATCCCTTATTTTACAGGAAGACTCACCACAACACATATGAATAAGACACAAAACATTTCTCTGAGCCTTAATTGTTTTTTAATGCTTTAGTTAACACAGAGCTGATGGAGCATACACTAATCTATACATGATCAGATTGGGGTTCACTAGGGCTCTCTTTTTAGCTTAAAAAGGTGTGAATGGAGATCTGTATCAGAATGGGAAAAGTTTCTTTAAAAAAAACTAAAATTAAAATTATTCATAATCATCCATGAAAAGTCCAGATCGGTCCGTCACTATATATGTTGCTGTTAACTTTCAGATTTGTCCCTTATATTATGACCCGGCAGTTTACAAAGCCATCCCATAATTACACATCCAATAACAGAGGAAAAATCTGAGGAGATCACATCATCCCAGTGTTATTGGTGTTTTTAAGCTGAATGAAGGGTTTTCAGTGTGTTGCTCATTGCAGAGATTCTCTATTAATAAAAAGTTGTGAAAGAGATCAAGCCTTAGCCAGGTGAAAAAAAAGTACCACAGAGCATTACTGACCATGGAGACTATCGCAACTAGAGACTTTTTCTGTGAGTAGCTCAATATTATACTGCATTACACTGGTGTAATCCCACTGCTGAAGGTTTTACTGCAGGCTTTGCTCCACCACTAAACAACATTATTAAACCTCATCATCATCAGCTCAGACGTAAGCGTCGAGTCCGTACGCTGCTCTGCTGGACTTCTGCTTGTCTGAAGATGAAGATGAAGAAGAGCTCAGGATGATCTGCTTGTCTCCTGACAGTGGAGACGGCTGCTTCTCTGTCCTGGAGATCAACAGTGAGGAGAATTACAGTGAAATCAACTGGCTTCAGTTTCTACTAAGTGATGCTGAAAGTTTTTTTTTTTTTTTTTTTGCATAAATGGAGCTTTGGTGAAGCGTTTCATACTGTTGCTGAAGATACGCTGCTTTTTAATAAGGCATGTTGTTGATAAGTGAATAATAGTCTCACTTAAATAAAGCGTGTTGATAAGAGCTGAAATCACTCCGTGTCAGGGACTGAGTTCAGAAACAAGACCTACAGGTGGTCAACTTCATTTACACTTCTGTGAGAGTTTAGTCTTGAAAATGATGGAGAGAAAATCTCTTCAGCGCATCTCTGCTCATAACAGTGTTCATAACTCATCTCTCATAGCTGATGTGTTTCCTCTTCTCCATGATGACAGCACATAATATTAGACTAGATCTTCTTCAGGACACTAGTGTTCAGCTTACAGTGACATGTAAAGGCTTCACTAGGGTAATTAGGGTAAAGTTAGGGTAATTAGGCAAGTCATTGTATAACAGTGGTTTGTTCTGGAGACAATCCAACACTAATATTGCTGAAGGGGTGAATAATACTGAGCTTAACATGTATTCAGTTCTATTCCAGCAAAACTTTTTCCAGAAAATAAATGATATAAAATGCTGTTTATTTTGCTCTGATAAACATCCCTTTGTGAAATATTTAAAAAATAATAAAAACTTCACGAGAGAGCGTATAGTTTTTGACGTCAGCTGTCTGCAACCCTGGACCACAAACCTAGCCGTAAGTGTCCTTCATTCATTCAGCTCGGTCCCCTTATTCATCAGGGTCGCCACATTTACTCCTAGACTAGATCTAGAAGAGCAGCATCAGTGTCGTGATCAGGAATGTGTGCTGATACCTTGACTGGAATCCTTGATTGCCTGCAGTAAAGCTGAACACCAGTCCTCCCAGCATCAGCAGAGCCGATCCTCCCCATCCCACAAACAGAGCCGGCCCCAGCTCATACCTGCAGCGGCAGACGGACGCTCATCACAACTCGACACCAGCTCACATCAGATCATCACTCAGACAATTACCTCTTTCCGACAAAACCTGGGTCCATGAACTCAGACACAACCCTGTGGCCGTACCAGCTGTAGGTGAACATCCCGCACAGACCTGACCAAGAGAAAGAGTTAGTAAAAATGAACATTCTGCCGTCAATTCCTCTGCCTCATGTCAATCCCCTGAGAGCTTCGTTCATCTTCAGACACAGCTGGAGATGTTTTAGCTGAAATCCTGGAGCCCTTCATCCTCCACAGACAGACAGACAGAGTCCCGAGACGCTCAAAGTCCAGATCAGAACAAACATCTAAGGGCTCGTGGAGATTAGGGCTGTCCAAAACTGTCTCAAAATGAGGATGGCTGTGATTCAGAACTCAGAGTATTTATAGTGGCTTAGGAATCATCTGATTGGTCAATCATGAGTTAATAATGCGGGACTGGCTGTGATCAATCATAAGCACGTGATCCTCTCGACATTAGTTTATAAATAAACTCCACAAAGTTCATTTCTGAGTGCAATAACGCTTTAAGAAGAGCAGAAGCACACTCTGCACAGAGCAGACACTGACCTGACGTCAGGTAATTGATGCCTCCAGCGAAGGTGACTTTAGCGTTGACAGTTTCAGATCCTCCCAGTTTGGTGCACTTCATCCCCACCAAAGCCAGAATGGAGCCGAACAAGCCCAGGAGTATAGATGTGAAGAGGAAGGATCGGCACACGTGGATGTAGGCTGTCAAATGACGGACAGGACAATATTCACACTCAGCTCCAGTGATTCTCTCCACACACACGCACGCACGCACACGCACACACACACACACACACACGCACACGCACACGCACACGCACACGCACACACACACACACACACACACACACACACACTCTGTCTATAGAGCACCTCACACTTCACTAACACCAGAAACTACAGCCGACTGTGTCAAAGTAAACCTTCATCACACTAACATACGTGACCTCGGAGGAATAAGCCAGTCTTTCTCTCATGCCAGATATACACATAAGGAAGACATGTCACTAGTCAAAAGATGTTTAAGTGAATACCCCTCCATGTTCTCCCCATACTCACGGCGCAGAGCCAGAAATGTGGGGAAGACTTTGCAGTCGGTGACGCCGGTGGAGTCGGAGAGACAGTCCTTCCACAGGTTGGAGAAATAGTGCGCGGATGTGAGCACTGAAGTGTGCACCTCAGAGTACGCCCAGCATTCAGTGGGCACGGTGGAGCAGACCAGCAGCCAGCCGCACACACACACCACAAAACACACCATTTCAGTGTGCATCAGGAGCGTCCTGTAATGCATGCTGAGATGAAGAGCAGCTGAAGAGGAGAATACACACACACACATACACACACACTCCAGATCAGCAGCCTTCCCTGCTCTGTGTGTGTTTGTGGTGTCAACAACACACTCTCTCTCTCTCTCTGTTTGTTATACACACACAGGTTGAAAACAACCCCTATAGCACGCTTTCATGTAACAAACACCACCGGCAACACAAAATAATGTTCATCCGCCCCAGCTTACAGAGAGAGAGAGAGAGAGAGAGAGAGAGAGAGAGAGAGAGAGACCGCTTCAGTACTTTACCGTCTGCTGGATCAACATCAGTATGATGCAGACATTCAGACTCAAACTTTACCATTATCAACTTTTAAGAGGGACAGCACGGTGTCTCAGTGGTCAGCACTGTGGCCTCACAGCAAGGACTCTGGTTTGAGTTTCAGCTGGGTCAGTTGGTGTTTCTGTGTGGAGTTTGCATGTTCTCCCCGTGTTGGCGTGGGTTTCCTCCGGGTTCCTCCACAGTCCAAACACATGCGCTATGATCAACTGATCAACTACACTGGCTGTAGTGTATGAGTGTGAGTGTGTATGGGTGTTTCCCAGTACTGGGTTGCGGCTGGAAGGGCATCCACTGTGTAAAACATATGCTGGATAGTTGGTGGTTCATTCCGTGAGTTGCCTTTTGGGATTATTTCCTACAATGATCAGATGATAAAGCATCCTGCTCACAAACCATTCACATGGCCTCCAATTCCCAGCTGAGTGAAGTTATATCCTCATACAGCATCTCTGTAAATGTATTTGTTTTATTGAAGATTATGTATCATTTATAATGTTCTTTAGAGCTGTACTGCACTCCAGAATCGGCCAGATTGATCAGCTGTGGGCTCTAGATCAGTCATCTGAAGTGTTGTCCTACAGTGTTCTGCTGTAGTTCATCAATAGTCCTACATTTACTAACACACACTATATCTGAAGGGTTTGCATGTAATTTTCCTCCTATAGAAAAGCCTAATAATGAGCAATGTTTAGAGGCTCAGTGTGTCACAGCAGTGTTTTTAAAAGACTAAACACTTCTTTTGCGCTGTTCAGAAACCTGATGGTGACGTCACAGATACTGTGAGCATATCTATTACAGTCTGCGGTCCTTACACTGAGCTGAGGAAACTCAATGTTGTTCCTTACTGTGGTTTAAAATACATGAGTGTGGTGAACTACAAGACAAAGCAAAGAGCACATGCATTTATTAAACATCCTTTATTGAGCTTTGAAATGAAGCAGAGTTTTCCTTTACTGGGTCTGCTCACACAAACGTGTCTCGGGCCGGCAGTTTCTCATCTGTGGCCTGTGACATTCTGGACAGGCGAGAGCTGGACTGTCGGGACGGAGCCGAGTATGCAGAAGTGTAGGCTGTTTTACTGGCCGTCCGCCGGCCGTATGATGGACGAGTGTAGAGGGTCCTGCCCACAGATACGGTCTTCTTTCTGCAACACAGAGCGCTAGATTCACTCCTGTCTGAATGTATTCTTAATCAGAACTGTGCATCTACTGAAGCAACTACTGACCGTGTGGAGATGTGTGTCACCGCGTATAAAGCAGAGCCGAGAATTATGAGGAAACTTCCAACTAGTCCAAAGAATACCGGCGCTCCTATGCCATACCTACAGCACAGAGGAACAGTACAGAGAAACACACGGAGAAGTGTTCACCTGACAACTGCAAGACGAGGGAAATCTCCAGTCATTCATCCTCCTTCAGCTTAGTCTGTTCATCAGGGGTCACCACAGCGGAATGAACCGCCAACTATTCCAGCATACTGTATGTTTTACACAGTGGATGCCCTTCCAGAAGCAACCCAGTAATGGGAAAAGCCCATACACACTCATTCACACACACACACACACACTCAGTTTAGTTGATCAGTTCCCCTATAGTGCATGTGTTTGGACTGTGGGGGAAACCGGAGCACCCGGAGGAAACCCACACCAACACGGGGAGAACATGCAAACTCCACACAGAAAGCTGAGGAGGGTTACTGAACAGAACTCCTTTATCACAGCCAGTCCTGCTGTATGCCATCATCAGCTGCGTGAGTGAGTGAGCGAGTGAAAGTGTTTCAGCAGTAACTGCTGCTAATGCTTTCTCGGAGAATCCCGTACCTTATAATAGTTGTGTCAACAGCGGGAGCAAAGGCAGCTCTGGCCACCCTGTTGGTGTATAAACAATATGCTGCAGCCGCTGACAGACCTGTGAGGGTTTAATATATATATGAGGGTTAATACAGAGCAGACAGTGATCCGAGTCAATCCACAGTAGCAGCAGTATTAAACAAGTAGAAAGCTAGGCCATGTGCCCTGAAACAGACAGCTTGAGAGCAGAGATGTTGGAGAACGGTTGTGCTCACCACCGGCAAAATGCAAAGCTGCTCCGGCTAGTAAAACTCTGCGCTTGTTCTTCTCACTTCCACCGATGTAGGTGCACTCCATCCCGATGAAGCAGAGGATAGCGGCGATGAAGCCCAGACCCATAGCGATCATCAGCAGACCGCGCACAGCCTGAACATACGCTATAGAGGACGAAACAACAGACCTCAGAAAACAACAGACACACAAGAGCTCACAAACAACTCACACAAGAAAGAGTTCAGACCACAACTGACACGCCAGAACTCACACGGAAACAACTCAGAAAGTGGCAGATACTCCCATGTTCAGACGGCCTGGAACATACATTCCTCTGACAGACAGAGACCTGTCCTGGGCCCACAGGAGGATCCAATGTGCCAACTTGCAGAGCAGTGGAGAGCTCAGACATTGACATATCTGGCCACTGATGTGTTGTCTATGTGGACAAGATGGACATGATGACCCCTTAGGTCTTGGAGAAAGTGTGTCAGAGCCTAATTTGACTCTGTGTATGGTTGTGGAGGACAGACATGTTCACATTGTCATGCAATCCCAAAGCACACCTAAAAAAGTGGTCGCCCAGGCTGGGACAAGCACACTTTCTTTGGTGTTCACCAAAACCCAAACTTCTGATATGGGCGAAGCTGACAATACCGAATCTCCATATCATGAGACTGAGCTAACCAATCAGCTGTGTAGTTTAGGATACATATCGCCTGAATATGAAGCTGAGCTAGGGTCGCTTCGACTACTTTGGTGAAGGATCGGGGTGACAGAGCTAGGCTCATTGGAGGAACCAAATATTGGTACCTTCTGTGTTGGGGAAAGATTGACACATGGAAGTACACAACCAGTCCTCGGACTGAATTTGGGACGATGTTTTTGATGGTTAACATCTACAATCTGAGATCTAATCAGATCTAATATGGCATGTATCCTCCATCCTTTTTGGAACAATAAAATACTGACTGTAAGACTCCGACTCTGTCCAGCAGGGAAACCTGCTCTAACACGACATTCATTATTAGAGCCAGCACTTCCCATAACCAGAGCCTGTTCTGGCTTCACCACAGCGCTGAAGTGAGGTGGGCTTTCATGAAATAGAATTTTGTGGTCATGTACCACCGTGAACAGGATCCACTGAGACACATTCAGCAGGCATTTCCACAATACCGAAAATGTACTAGGGGTAACAGCCTCTCGAGACGGGCCTCTGCTTGCTCTTGGACCTTCCTAAGAGGGGCAGAATCTCCCAATGCTCTCGGGCACTGTGGAGCACTCACCCTGAGAAGTGTGAAGTTCTGGACTACCATAGGTGATTAGGTGGTCTGCCTTCTCCTCAACAGACCCTGGCATAAAGAGGACACCATGTGGTGCTCCTTAGCAGCCTCTTGGGCTTTAGATTGTGGTGGGAGAAAGCCCCTGAGGGAGCCGGATTGTTCTTTTAATGTACTTGAAGGACTCGGCGATGCAATCAACAGCACCCTTTAGAAAACAGGACCCTATCAGTGTGATTAACTTCAGCCTGTGTGAGCCACAGATGCCGCACGCTGGTCACCAGGGTTGCCATAGAGCGACCAATTGTAGAGGCCGCCTCCTTGGTGGCTCTCACAGGCAGATTTGATGCCTCCCATCCTGAAGATCCTGAAGATCCTGAAGTCCCCGCCTGCTCTAAATTCTTTTTTATAAATCAGGGTGGTATTCCTGCCTCATTTCAGACACGAGAGCTCAGAAACCAACAAACACAACGGCTGAAAAACAACAGACAGAAGAGTTCAGAAAACAACAGACGAGGAAAGCTTACGTGTGACGGCCCACAGCGCATCATAGTCTCTGCAGTCGGAGATGGAGGACATGTCCGTCACACAGTCCTTCCACAGGTTGGACCAGTACCAGGACGCCTTCACCATCCAGTTTCCACCTTTCCCTCCCACATAGAGGATCCTCCAGTAGTCCATGGCCAGAGTACAGCTGACGAAGAGCCAGCCGAAGGTGGAGATCAGGAACCCCAACACCTGGATCAGCCTCTTCCTCATGTCTCTCGCAGCAGCACACTGATATCTTCAGCAGAGTTTGATACACACACCAGGAAAGCGTGTGTTGTGATTGCACACACACACACACCGTGACGCTGCTTTACTGTAAACATTCTCAAGTGTTTCTCGGACACGGAGAGAATCTGAAAGAATAACTAAAACACACATTTCCTCCAGAAGCATTAACAGCACACACGCACACGCACACGCACACACACACACACACACACACACACACACAGTCTGCCCAGAGTTTCATGTGTTTAATCATCCAACACTACTTTGAAACACAAAGATGTTTAATGAACTGTTCAGCCAAATGTTCAGAGCTAAAACCTTCAGAAAAAGATATACTTCATGCAAAATTTGCCAGATTTGTGTAGCAATCTGAATGCTCTGTTCCAGAAATGAATCAGTTTGTGGTATTCGTGCCACTTGCAGCAGTTTCACCACTATCGCCATGTTTGTTCATTTACTCACATGAACACGTCATTTTGCATTTGGTGTAATTTCAGTTCTTGAAAAACTTTATTTTACATTGAATATTTTGTCGATTATCTCTCCATTCACACGGGGCTTCAGCGTCAACGCTTGACTGAGGGCGTGCCTGAAATTGGGGCTGAAGCGATCGTCATAGCAGCGTCAGCCAATGAAATTCAGTCAGCAATAGGCCACTGTCTAGCTGGTGTATTTGCATACAGCGATCTGATTGGCTGACGCTTCTGCGCTTGAAAAGTTTAGAAAGTCCGTCTGCAGCGAGCAACGCCTCTGAAGCGGCGCCGACAGATCCACAATGCAGTTGGGCAACGCTTGACGTCAACCATTCAAAGTGAATGGGAAGCGTTGACGCTGACGGCCCGTGTGAATGAGCCGTAAGAAATGTAGGCTGTGTGCACAACTGTGAAACTCTTGATTTTAGCGACACCGCTGGCCATTCAGTGAACTGCACTCCTGCGCCAATAAGAGACTGAACATGACTCGATGCCCAGATGTATTCACAGCCAAATCCCGCTCTATACTACGATCAGAAGTAAAAAATGCAAATTTCCTCAAGTTATAAAACTGTTTGTCATCTACAATAAAAAAGCAAATTAAATGTACAAATTTCTTCCTTTGAGTAGACGAACAGAAGTCTTGTGAGGAGCTCAGGAGTGAGTTACTCTTCACTTCTGCTCAGCGAACTCTTCATAAAAGCTACAGAAGCTCTTGAGATGACGTCCGCTGTGTGTTATACGTAGGCGTTTTTGTCGAAGTGCTGTGGAGTGCTGCTGTATTCTGGAAGAGTCCTCCTGGTGTGGGACGTCTGACTCTGAGGCATCGCTCCCGACATTAGAGACGCGACTCTTCTGTTCGGAGAACTCCTGACAACACAAACATCCGTCATGACCACAGATGAGCAAACAGCAGGAGTTACGAGGAGATGAAGAGTACACCAGAAACCCAGCTCATAGAAGTCATTAACCCCTGTGTGCTGTTGGGTCGTTTTCATCACTCTGGGCTGATTTTGAGGCAGAATTATGCCTTGTGTTTCAGCAAGTGATGATTTCTGCAGACTCATCTGACTTTGACTCTTATTTTGGGAAAATGCTTTAAAATTTTTCTAAAACGCATCTCTAAATAAGTCAATGGGGCACCAACATAACCAAAGAGGAGTCAATCTGAACAACACACAAGGGTCAACTCCATCTGACTGTGACACTAGAGCAGTCAGGCCTTTACTTCTTGCTGCTGCCGTCAGCCATGGACAGGGTGAAGAGCGCTCCTCCGAGCAGACACAGAGTGGATCCAGCCCAGCCGATGAACAGAGCGGCGCCCAGCTCATACCTGACAACACACACACACACACACACACACACACACACACTTCAGCACAGCAGCACTCCCGACACCTTCAGAAGAGAAGAAGAAAACACACGTACTTCTGCGCTACAAACATGGGGTCGAAAAACTCCGAGGTGATCCTGTGAGCGTAGAGCGAGTACGCGGTCAGAGAGCACAGACCTGCGGAGACACCAACAACAACAGACCATCCTGCACAGCACTGTCAGACAGCATGAAGACCCGCTGCACTTCACAACCCAATCAATCTAAATGACTTCATCTCAAACTAAATCCAGCTCAAATGAAGATACAACAACAACAACAACAACAAGCTCTACTCTCAATCATCAGCCGAGTGTCGACTCTTGACATGAGCTCTACTGAGAGCGAGGAACCCACCAGTACAAGCGAAGTTGAATCCAGCAAAGCAGACGACTCTGGCTTTGAACTTGTCCGGGCCGCCGATCTTTGTGCACTTCATCCCGATCAGAGCAAAGATGGAGCCAAAGAAACCCAGACAGACAGCAGTGATCATCAGGCCACGGCACACCTGGATATAACCTGCTCAACACACACACACACACACACACACACACACACACACACACTTCAGTTAGTGCACTGGTGTTATTCAGTGATCAGGCTCCGCTGCTGCTCTGCATTAATGAAGCTTCGCTGATGAGCTCCAACACTTTCTCTGATACCTGCGCTGGAGCAGCAGACGGGTCTCCACACGCCCATCCTGGACAAACATTAGCTCGCTAGTTAACCCACGAAACTACTGAATGATTGGAAAACAGCCTGGAGGGAAATGCATCAGATTTATTGCCCGCAGTGCTAAACATTGACTCATTTCAGGCCGCTGTGTTCACTCTCCTCAGCCATGGAGAGCATTATTCCAGAATAAATCAGCTCAGAGTGATGAAGAGTGTAATGATGCTGAACGAGGAGACGTACAGTGACCACTGCTCTTACTGATGCAGACAGTCCAAGCTCTCCAGTAACAATTTACAATCCCAGTTTACAATATTGCCCGAATCCTGTTTAGCAGAGAAAGTCTTATTTATTACAGCTAGAATAACAGCAGTGTTTAATAGTGTTAAAGCTCAATATTATTCACCCCTTCAGCAATATTAGTGTTGGATTGTCTCCAGAACAAACCACTGTTATACAATGACTTGCCTAATTACCCTAACTTTACCCTAATTACCCTAGTGAAGCCTTTACATGTCACTGTAAGCTGAACACTAGTGTCTTGAAGAATATCTAGTCTAATATGATGTGCTGTCATCATGGAGAAGAGGAAACACATCAGCTATTAGAGCATAAACGGACAGGAATGGCTGTGTAAACGCTCTCAGCTTCACTCATCTTCAGTAGTCAATCATTCCTCAACCCCTGTACACCAGAACCCTTCCTAAATCAGACGTCCAGCTGTAAAGAACCCCGAGCTCAGATACTGACCGTCCAGCGCCAGCATTGAAGGGAAGTCTTTGCAGTTGGAGACGCCGGTGGAGTCGGTCACGCAGGTTTTCCACAGGTTGGACCAGAAGGTGGCTGTGGTGATGACCGTGCCGTCGATCGAAGACACCTTCCAGTAGTCTGTGGGTAAAGTGGAGGAGATCAGCACCCAGCCCGACGTGCAGAGGATGAAGGCCAGGATCTCTCTCGCCATGTTCCTCATTCTCCAGCCTGTGAAGAGCACTAGAGGAGCGGCGGTATTTAATCCAGGGTAGGAGGAGGAACTCTGAACACACACACACACAGCCCTTTATATACACCTACACCACATCTGGACTCTGATTGGCTGTGCTCACTCTCAGGTGTTTGGTTATTGTCAGAAGAATGCACAGTTAAAGTAGTTCCGGCAGGTTTAGAGGGTTTTACAGCTCCATAGCGACAGCAATGTGTGTGTGTTGATGCTTGTGTCAGTCTATGTGGCTCCTGTCTTCATCTAGAACTCCACATCTATAATCCTCTTAGTCTATGCTGACATCATCTTCAGCAGCTCAAACACTCTAATGGCTAATGGACAGACGGCTGCTGCTCACTCAGGCCTGCTGATTATGCTAATGAGATGGAGAGATGGGCACTAGTGGGCGGGGCTTTAACATTCTGATTGACAAGGCAGAATGTCAATCAGTGTTTCTGTATCAAGTCTGATTAGAACAAACACAATTCATTCATGTTGAGCATTAGAGGCTGCTGGAGACACACACACACACACACACACACACACACACACACTACTGTGTCTAAACCTCACGTAAAAAAATAATGAGCATAATAGGTGCCCTTTACAGAATGAGTGTGTTGGTCGAACACTAGCAGCAGAACTCCTCCAGGCCAGTACACACGTCCACAGTGATCTATTAGGGAAATATTCCAGAACTGCAGAGGTCGAGCAGATGAAATGGAAAATTCACCAGTAACACTTCCCTTGTTCCATAACATCCCCAAACGCTTACGACAGAGCAGGACTGTGGTGTATGAAGTGTTCTTATCAGCCGTTTGCTGATCTGAGATCAGCCATGGGGTCTCACTCTCTCTGACGCTGCGGAGTGTGAGTTCTGGATAGGAGATGTTCAGCTGAACGGTCTCTGTGTGTGGCAGAGTTCAGCTCTTAATGATTCCTGGAGTCTGGTTACTCATTCAGGACTATTATTCTGATACTGACCTCAACAGGTCACACTTCTCTGAAGAGCTTCTCACTGCTCTGAGAACAGTTTCACAGATTGTCACAGAAGTATTTCAGCATCATAGTGGAATGTAGATTTACATGCCGGCATGATGAACAGAGCAGCAGGCAGAGACGTGATCAACATTAATATTCATGACTATTTTTAGTCAAAGGCATTACAAATTGAGCAAGTTATCACTTTTCTCTATGAAGAAAAGAGTAAAGCAGCAATTTATACAATTAAATAACAGTGTTTGAGTTACCTTCTTTAAAAGCTTCCTGCTATTTACTTTAATTAGACTCAAAACAGCTGAACTGAAGAGTGTTGAGCTCTGGCTTACATTCCTGCGATGCTGGACATTTCTCATTACTCTGAACACATGAAGACAAGGAAAAGGGGATTATAGTCTAATCACACTCGTTTACTGAGCTAATGAGACTGAAAGCAGCACACACTGCTGGACACTGTCATTCACCTGTAGATACGGCATGTGGAGCTCTGGCTCAGGAAGGTCTCAGAAGATAACACTATTATAACTGAGGGAGCAGCCATTTCTAGTGCTGTCTAAAACTACAGTGGACACAATGAAGTGGACTCGATCAATCCCACAACGCACCACAATAACGAGTACACTCAACAGCTAGTGAACACCCATAACGCACTGTTTATGCACCCAATGAATTTCCTCAGACCACTAGATGGCGTTTAAAGCACACTGCTATTCGTGTGTCTGTCCGGAATAATAAAGAAACCTCTGTGCACATGACCCATACCTCAAGCCTTGGTTTCATTACTAATATATATCAGTCACAGGGTCTGAGCGAGAAGATGAAAATATAATCCATCTGAGGGATTCAGCACACAAACACACATCGCTCCAGTTCACTCACTCCTCCCGGTGGACTACTGTAGGGAATAGTGAATAAGGGTGTATGGGGCGATTTCACACACAGTATATATTATTCAGTCAGAACTATAGAAATAAAGATGAACTGAACTGAGGTTTTGATTCTCTCAACAGAAAAGACTGTGTCCAAAATCACTGACTTCCTCACTATATAGTAGGCGACAAAAACAGTATGTGAGCTGAGTAGTGTGTCTAAACTCACAGTATTGTAAACCGTATGAGAGAAGCGCCCGGATGACCTCCTGCTTCTGGCACGATTCTGTAGCGCTCAGCCAATGAACACTGCGCTATCCCATGATGATGCATGGAGAAGTCATGAAGCCCTGCTGAAAAATCCAGCTTAAACCAGCCTAGGCTGGTTGGCTGGTTTTAGAGGAATTTTGGCCATTTCCAGCCTGGTCTTAGCTGGTCAGGCTGGGAGATGACCAGCTAAAACCAGCTTGATCAGCCTAGCCAAGCTGGGAGTCCAGCCAAAACCAGCTATATCCAGCTTACACCAGGCTAGTCAAGCTGGTTTTAGCTGGATTTGGCTGGTCATTTTCCAGCCTGACCAGCTAAGACCAGCCTGGAAATGGCCAAAACCCTCTAAAACCAGCCTGGTCGACCAGCTAAAACCAGCCAACCAGCCTAGGCTGGTTTAAGCTGGATTTTGCAGCAGGGAGGACAGTGAAGTGACGCCACTGACACGAGCAGCTCAATATTCACAGATTAAATACAAAATGTAAAGCTTCAGCATACAATTAAACATTGTTAATTAGCATTTAAAACATAAAGGGCCTTAAATTTCTCTAAATTGATTTACTTAATGCTTTAAGACCCTGCAGACACCCTTCATATAGAGAACACTGTCCTACTGTGGTAAACTCAGCTCAATGCGGACCCTACTGCAGATTTCATACACAGTGTTGATGAACATGACTGAGATTAGCACACAGGGCTGAAGAACATCTCGGAGGTTTATTCTCACACACTTCAGTTTTTAGTTTACAGACGCTCCGTCCAGAGCACGACTTCCTGTGTTTACATCTCATAATAATCCTCTCTGCTCTCCCATTGGAGGAGGAACTCATGAATATTCAAAACAGTCTGAAAATAAGCCATGCTAAAAATAAAGCAGAACTCTGAGGGCGGGAAAACAGGAGTATAAAATGTGTGTGTGCGCACGCTCTACAGAGCAGACATCACACACACACACACACACACACTCTTTATTCAAAAGAAGTCTGCAGCCGAGGGTCTCTTCATGGCGGAGGGAGACGGTGTCTTCAGCACCCCAGATTTAGGCGTCCGGCTGGGGTCAAAGGGCAGACGGTCGGGACTGAGCAGAGCGCTGCGGTCCGTCTTCCTGAACTCTGTGGAGAAACACTCGTCATCAGATGATGTTCAGCATCATGATGTTCTCCTTTATTTAATCATTCAGAAACATGACCGCAGATGCAGAGCAGAACGCAAATACACTGCACTGCCACTCATATATTTATATATGTGTGTGTGTATATGCATGCATGCACTCACACACAGAGCTCAGCATAAGTGAGTATGTTTATCCATTTCTCAGTCAGTACAGATGATGATTTGTGTATTTAGACAAAACAGTTTTATTAAACACTATATTCAATAACATAAGAGTCTGCTCACTGAACAGCTGCAGGGAGAGAGAGAGAGGGATCAGACATTTACCATCAAAACTGCTATTGGGAAAATTTCATTATAAACTAAAAAAATTCCAATTAAATTCTTGTTTCTCTGGAACTATTTCCTGTTCATCAGGACTGTATTTATTATTTTGTATTTAATATTATAGTAGTTTTTGGACTGTGATCTTAAACATGAAGTCAAACACTGTAATGGTTAATGGACAGACGGCTGCTGCTCACTCAGGGCTGCTGAATATGCTAATGAGATGGAGAGATGGGCACTAGTGGGCGGGGCTTTCCCCCTCTGTGTCAATCACAGTGTTTCTGCAGACTGTATCTCCTGTAATATTCTCTGAACAGGTGTAATTCTATATATTTTATCATTTTCTTAATATAATTTTCTTCTGGAGAAAGTCTGATCTCTTTTAGTTTGGCTGGAATAAAAGCAGTTCTTCATTTTTTTAATTCAATTCTAATGTCCATATTATCAGTCAATATGTTTTAGACAAACCACTGTTATACAATTACCCTAACTGTACCCTGATTACCCTAGTGAAGCCTGTACATGTCTCTGTAAGCTGAACACTGGGGTCTGGTGAAGCACGTACCCACAGTTTTGTTGTTCTTGAGGCCGAACGTGACTTTCTTCCTGTCGGTCTTGGCAGCGGCTGAGATCTGCACACAGGAGAAGAGAATATTACATCATTAGTCAATAAGCTCAGCGGAGGGTGATATAAAGCTGTGTGTGCTGTCAGCCCAGCAGATCTGGGGTCAGTTCTGCAAACCACGCTTAAATGATCCAAGCTGTTTGGCAGATCCTGGATCTGTTCATCTTGATAGCTGATCTCGGCCTAATCTGAATCTTCAAACATGTTGGTGAATCAGATTAAAATCTCTGCAAGAGCTGATCTGAGATCTGTGTGTGTGCTGTGGTCATGATCAGCTCTGCAGTGATTGGCTGACGGTGCAGCAGCAGAATGACATCATCTGATTAATATTCAGTCATCATCAATGTCAGCACAGTTACATTAAGCTCATGGTGGATGCTTTATTTAGTTGTACATTTATAGCGGACTGTCTTCAGGACAGAGTTCAGCTTTCTTCATCCACTGGCGTGAGCAGACCTGCTGTTTAATTAATTTAGCATCAAATAAAAAAGTTGTCTGCAAATCATCAAATCAACCACACATTATCTGTCAAACGCCTGCAGGACTCACTGAAATTATTAATTAAAAAAACAAAACAAGATTGGCCTGTCTATCATCATACAGAACCGGTACTGAAGCTGGCTCGGCTACTAAAGGGATGTGTCTGTGCCTAAAAAAGCCCACAATGCTCTATTAAAGTCATCCTGTAGGCCTACAGACACTGATGAATGAGCTGTGTGTGTGTGTGTGTGTGTGTGTGTGTGTGTGTGTGTGTGTGTGTGTACCCGTGTGTTTTTAAGCCCTTTACAGAAGAGCGGCGCTGGAGCTTTCTTCTGGCTCAGCACAAACTTCTTCTTCATCTTCCGGTCTGTGCTGACAGGAAGTGCTGGATCTTCAGCTTCCTGTAGAGAGAGAGAGAATGCAGGAGTGGAACAGAGCTCTTCCGTGTTCACATGTACAGGAGCCTCAGCTCTCGCTGCTGATCGTGCTGAACATTAATCATAATCATGTAATAAACATCAAGCGAGAAGATCCCGTCCTGTATACTGCAGCTGAGCCGGGCGCTGGATTCTGAAACTAGGCTTGAGAGAATAGATGAGCGGTCTGTTTTCAGCTTTCAGCCGCTGTTAAACTCGTCTTCCTCCAACCAGGAGTTCACAAACGTACAGCTTTATTTTGCGTCTGTTTCGCTCTGTGGTTTTGCTACATGTGGAGAGCGTCACATCTCCTTCCTACGTTTGTCGCGAATCACCTGACATCACCGGGTGGTGTGGATTGAGCACGCCGTTGGTAATCTCAGGGGAAAATCAAAATATTTCTGCTGTTTTGGAGTCAAACTCTTTGGACAACACTTAATGCTGTGTTCACACCAGACGCGTGGATAAATCGCACTATTCGCGCGTAAATAGCCGCGTGAACATTTGAGGTTACTCGCTTCATTCCAGTGTCAAATTCACATCAAAACAGACGCGGATTCGCGTGATGGGCAGGGCTTCTGTCTGCCCCATGACTCTAGCTTCATAGCTAAATGGCATGAAAATAACATGGATTTTATGAGGAAAATAACAGTGTTTATGTGCTTTATGAAGGATGATAAACAGCGTCGATGCGTTTAGGGTCGTGTCTGAGTCCACTACATGCTTTCAGAGGTGCAGCAGCTCTGAGCTCATCAACTCCTCCAGAAACTGAACCTGGATGACGGAGGCTTTCAGCGGCGCTTCTGACTGAGCCCAGCCCAGTGTGATGAACTGTTGTCGGTGAAGGCTGGAGGATTTCCCCCGGAACACCGACAACAGGTTATACGTCACAATCACGCCCCACAAGAGCAAGCTTCTGATTGGTTAACGCAGCGCGAATGTACGCTGAAGTTCAGATTTTCGAACTCGAGAGATTCATGCAAAACGTCAAACACACAAAACGCTCAATTCGCCCCGCGCCATTCGCGCAATTTGCACCGCAGGATGTCTATTCGCGCGTTTGCATTGACTAAACATGTAAATCACTCGCGCTTGACGTGCGTTCCGCATCTGGTGTGAACGCAGCACGAGACCTCCTATAAACAGCATTAAGAGTTTATTATGTTTAAGGGCTTTCATTTCCTCATAATTGATTCATCATCTTTTAATACTTTAAGACCCTGCGACACCCTGCAAATAACAGTACTCAATAATTATTGATGGCGACTGATATGAAGCATCATATCCTGATCAGGTATTTGCAGTTTCGCCCAGCCCTACTGGCAGGGGCGCAACTGCACATTTACTGATGGGTATGCGGCTTCAACTTTTGCGCGCCCCCCTTCAATCCAACTATATTTTATAACAGGCAAGTGATAAAATGTGGAAAATATTTCCATCAATAAATTAAAGATATTTTTTCATAAAGATATCAATATGCTTCAAAAAATACAGTTTCGCAGTTCTGAACACAACTGAAATAGTGTAAAAGGTATAATTACATTAAGCATGTTAAGTCGCAAAGAAATGCATCTCATACCACCCCAAATTTCTTCTCAATTTAATTTTCCCTCACTAAATGATTATATCACCTTGACTAGCCTTGCTTTTGGACTTTTTGTACTACATTTGTCAAAACAAAATGAAAGACATGGGAGTCCTAAAGGGCAAAAGAACGTTGCAATTACGCAATGATTTTTTAATTTAATAAAATACAATATTATACGCGTATAAAATGCTAAATAAACATTTTTAACAAATATATATATATATATATATATGTGTGTGTGTGTGTGTGTATATTATTTGAAACTTTTAATATGGATAATTTCAAAAATAGTTTTGGCACAAAAATGTGTGGCGCCCCTATGCGCCGCATATACTGCATACCCCCTTTTTGCGCCACTGCCTACTGGATATACTGGAATCTGTCTGCTTGAACAGGAGTCACCCAGTCTGCATCTGCCAGCGTGTGAATAAGCGTGTGATCAGCGGTGCTCTGCAGCCTTACCGTGTGTCCGTTCACCAGCGCTGCTGCGGCCCGCTTCTGGCTCAGTTTCTTCTTCTGTGGTTTCTCCGTGGTCAGCGGTGTGTTTGTGATCTGCATCATCATCTTCTTCTTCTGTGGTTTCTGTGTGTGTCCGTTCAGCGGTTTCTGAATATTCTTCTTCTGTGGTTTCTCCGCGGTGGTCTCCTCTATCGGAGCGTCTCCATTGGTGTGTGTGTGCAGACTCTTCTTCCTCCTCTTCATCAGTGTGTGTTGGTCTGCTTCAGCTGGCGTCTGCATCTTCCTCTTCTTCTTCTTCTGTGGTTTCTCTGCAGGAGCTCCTCCATCGTCCTCCATCAGTGCGGGTGTGGTGTGTGTTTCTGAGCGCTGCTGTCCTCCGTCTGCAGTCTCGGTGTGTTGTTGTGTCGTCTTCTTCTTCTTCTTCTGGTCTTCTGCTGGAGTCTGGGGTGCAGTGCAGTTCTCCGGCTCCTCCACACTCTTCAAGCCGCTCTTCTTCTTCTTCTTCCTCCTCTTCTTGTTCTTGGGTTTGTCGTCTGCAGGTGTGCTGGTCTCTGCTTCACCTGTGGACATCAGATCTCCATCAGTCTCCTGACCTGCACTACTGAAGCGGGCATTGTTCGGCTGAGATATAGCTGTGAATATCTACAATATGAGGGGTCAGGAACTCTAGCTAGTGTAAACACAGGTGTAAATGATTAGACATGTGACGCTCTCTGCTGTTTCTGACTGTGTAGCGCCCTCTAGTGTCTGAATATTGCGCAGGTCAGTCGGTCAGCTCTGTGTGTGTGTGTGTGTGTGTGTGTGTGCCTAAATCCCTATAACAGCTCAGAGCAGTGTTCAGCGTCTAGTGTTTGTGTGTTTACTGTTCAGTATCTGTGTATTAATCAGGATAAAGCTCATGCAGAGGGTTGTTTTCTCAGAATAACCCCTTCAGTCTCCTGCATCTGCTGCTGATGAACTGTGTGTGTTATTCTGAGACGCGCACCTGCTGGATGTGGCTGACCTGTGTGTGTGTTCAGCGAGTCCTGCTGTCTGCTGCTGCTCTTCTTCTTCTTCTTCTTCCTCCGTCTGTCATCATCAAACTCATCTTCATCAGACGACACGTCCTCCACCTCATCCTGAGGGAACACACCTGAACACAGACACAGAAACACACAATCACACACTCACATACACACACACACACACATATCTGAGGATGGACTGAACAGGGTTTACCTTCACTCAGGTCCCGGAATCTTCACACATGCAGAGAGAGAAGGAGAACAATCACACCACAAACCCCACACTGATCATCTGCGCTACACTGCTCTTTCAGTATCAATACACACACGCACACACACACACACACACACATGCTGCACTTACACTTTCACAAACTTGTAGATCTGGGAACGATTGAAGCTCGGGATGTTTGAGTGACTGGCAACCTCGAAGAGTCTGTCTGCAACAGCTCCATAGTCAAACTACACAACACACACACACACACACACACACACACACACACACACACATAAGTACATCACACACACATACACATACTCGCACATCAGTACATCACACACACATTTATCAACGTACAGCACCAAACTACACACACACACACACAGACCTGGAGAACAGCTTCATCAGAGCCTTTATCCCCCGCGTCTTCTCCTGGATGTGAAGTGTTCTCCTCAGCATCTGACCAGAGTAAAACACAGAGAGGAGAAAAACATGAATAACTGTGTGTGTGTGTGTGTGTTTCTGCTTCTAAAACCCACAGCAATAACATTAACACACACATGCACACGCACACACACAGCTGAGTGATTAGTCCAGGTGTGATGAACACATAACCCAACAGCAGATTACTCAAGGCAAAAGACAAACACACACTAAACACAGGACACAACGGTGTATTACAGGCGATGCTAATGATGTTGGACTGTAAGTGTGTGTGTGTGTGTGTGTGTGTGTGTGTGTTGAATCACCATTGGTCTGTGTCTCTCCGTCCTGGTCTTCCTCTTCTGTGGTGCTGATCTCCCGCAGCAGGTCCGCGATGGCGAAGGGCACCTGGTCCACGATGGTGCTGAAGATGCTGCTGCCGATGGCCTTCAGCAGGACTCGACTGCGCACAGAGAGAACACAGGAGGTCACACACACATGCGTACACACACAGAGAGAGAGAGAGAGAGAACAACAGAAGAGGACGCTTTACTCTCTAGTTCTGGACATCGTCCGGCAGAAGGGCTCTATCAGGGAAAGGTTCTGCGCCGCAGTAAGCTGGAGACACACACACACACACACACACACACACACACACACACACACACACACACACACACACACACAGCAGAGGTACAACAGCATTAGAAACACAGCAGACGCCCACTCTTTTAAAATAGTGTGTGTAGCTCCATGCCTACCCTGTTAAACATCCAAACACATAGCTGAAGAGTGTGTGTGTGTGTGTGTGTGTGTGTGTGTGTGTGTGTGTGTGTGTGTGTGTGTGTGTGTGTGTGTGTGTGTGTGTGTTTGTGTACCTCTGCGGCTCCGACTGCAGCCAGCTCCGTCATGTAGAGCTCCATGATGTGCATTATGAGTCCTGATGGAGCTGCGCTGGAGCTCTGCAGGAGCTGATCTGAGAACAGTTGGAGGAACTCCTGCAACACACTGCAGCAGGAGACAGGTCAGCACAACACACACACACACTACAGTGATTCAGACCCCCTCTCTCACACACACACTAGTGTTGTCAAACATAGACACAGATGTATGTAAAACACCACAGTGATGCTTCAGCTCAGTGTCAGTACACTGGCTTTACTCTCACACTGCTCAGCAGCAGGGAGACGACCGAATAACAATAATACTCAGACTTTAACACACTTCTGCTTCATCAGAAGATCACACTGAACTGTATTTAGGGTTTTATTTGTCATTTATTGCCTCTAGGACTCGAGCATTAGATGCCGTTTCCCTTTTCACTTGATCTGCACACTTTAATCAGAGCTGAGTTTGCTCCTGCAGGTCTGAGAACAGCATCAAATATCAAAACAACTCAACATAGCAGATCAAGGTGGACATTCCAGCATCAAGACAACATTAACACACACACACACACACACACACACACACACACACACACACACACACACACACACACAGTACCTGGGCTCCCACTCCTGCTTCTTCAGCATCTCAAACATTTGGCGGAAGACGAAGCGCACGAGCTGAAGAACAGGAGAGAGAATTCAGCACCGACACCATCATGTTCAGTCATTACAGGAGATCACACACACACACACACACACACACACACACACACACACACACACACCTGGTAGAATTTGTCCAGTCTCAGTCTGTCGATGCCGTTCCACTCCCTCTTCATGGTCTGCAGGAACGTCTTGAAGAACAGAAACTCTAGAAACACACAGCAGGAGCGGAGAGAGAGAGAGGTATAAGGGGATTACTGCAACACACACATAGAGAGAGAGAGAGAGAGTGTGTGTGTGTTTAACTCACGACTGTCAACGGTGCGAAAGCTGAAGAGCAGCGCTGAGATCTTGGTGGACAGCTCCTCCTGAAACACACACACACAGGTTATGGAGAGCAGAGATTATGAGGGTGTGTGTGTGTGTGTGTGTGTGTGTGTGTGTTTACCTGCAGCAGAGGCAGATCCTGCATCCACAGACAGTAGAAGAGACCCTTCCAGATCTTCAGCAGCTCCTCCTCACTGAAGCCTCCTGTAACACAGCACAACATCACCATCACCATCATCATCACCCTCTTCCTCATTACCACATCTTCATCCTCAGTTTTACACGACATTTATGGATTGAGATGGCACTTTATGGGCTCAGTGCCCTGCTCAAGGGAATCCCCTCAGCTGTGGTAGTGAGGTGGATACTCACCATTACCATCATCACCTTCCTCATCTCCATCAGGCTGATAGGGTGACTACAGCACTGATGATGAACACTACAGTCACAGCAGACACACAACCCTGACTGAGCTCTGGGGGAGTTACTGTGTGTGTCTTCAGAGTGTGTGTGTGTGTGTGTGTGTGTGTGTGTGTGTGTGTCTGAAGTCATTTAGCGTGTCTTCAGTATGTTAGTGTGTGTCTTGCGTGTCTATAAGTGTGTGTGTGTTCATCTAGCGCTCTCTCGCAGCGTACTCTCTGATGGTGTTTTTCGCTGTTATTGGAGTGTGTGTGTGTGTGTGTTCCGCGTGCATGTCAGTGTGTGTTTGTGTGTATGTCAGCGTGTGTGTGTGTGTGTGTGCGCTCCTCTTTACCTGGCGCTCTCTCGGAGCGGATGCGGATGTATTTCCTGAGCTTCAGCAGGGCTTTGCTCCTCACGCTTTTCTCGTTGGCCGCGAGTTTCTGCGCGAATATGACTTCTGCTGCTTGAGTCGCCATTTTTGCTGCTGTGCACGTGCTGCTGCTGCGCGTACACGCGTCCTCGCTCACGCCCGGCGCGCTCTGATGACGCACGCTTCAGCTCGTGCTCAAGAGCGCCGCCAGAGGACAGCAGAGAGAAAGCAGCGGTATTCATAAATACAGGACATACTGGATCCATTCACAGCCATCTCTTCTTAGTTATTAAGTGTAGTCAGTATTAACACTTATCATCACACCGCATAAACAACAGCAGCCCTGATCCGTTACTATTCTAGCTAAAGCTCAGAGGAATATAAATCAGAAGCCGTGTGTGCTGTATTGGTCTGTAAATAATGTACGCTGTATGACCTTTTTTTATTATTCTTTTATTCTTATTAATGAAACTAAATAAAAATGGTAATATTTACTAGCTGAAATAACAGAATTTACATGTCTTGTGTTTCTTCAAAGCAGGGTAGTGTGAATATCATGGTCGGAGGGGGGTCAGCCGTTTCAGTAGTTTGTAAATGAATGTAAATGTGTGTCTCTATTAAACTCCTATTTTACTCTAACAGTGTCCTGTGAATGTGTGTGATGTGTGTCGGTGCTGTACATCTGCAGTTTCAGACTGGTCAATAATAGTTTAACAAATACTGATGGGTGCGATTATGCATTCACAATGAACCGTTATAGGGGTGGTCATGTGTATATTCACACAGTAAACTGTAGGGGAAACCGGAGCACCCAGAGGAAACCCACACCAACACAGGGAGAACATGCAAACTCCACACAGAAACGCCAACTGACCCCGCCGAGGCTCGAACTCAACTGCTGTGAGGCCAGAGTGCTAACCACTGAGCCACTGTGCCGCCTAATATAATTTAATAAATAAAAATTGTGTTGCTTCAACTCATTTTAAATGAACAAGCAGCAAAGGTAAGGTGGATCTGAGTGATGCTTGTATTAATTTAAGCTTTAAGTGCACTAAAGCTCTCAAACCTGCAGTCCTTCATTTTCAGTGTGTTTTGTGAGTATCCAGTGTCAGAATAGGTGCTTATATCTCTCTTGATGTATCTCTGACTCGCTTATTATTTGACTTACACTACAGTAATGTTTTATGACTGTACTAATCAGCCGGTGCTCCTCTTTATGCGTATTTTAGCCACAGATATGATGTTTTACAGTCATGAATACTCCAGCTCAGTCAATGTTGACTCTTGATAGCAGTTAAATGATGTGTTCAGTTGAGTTCCTATCGCTGAGGCTATGAATGGAGCGGTTCAGAAAGATCTCTAAAGCAGCACTCGCCATCAGAACATTGACCTGGGCATTTACATGTGTTCTCCTAATCTTCACGGATGAGTTTCAGCAACGCCTGGAGTCCACTTGGTCTGAATCAGGAGAGCAAATGGACTGGAACACCGTTGTCTTGTTCCTAGTTAAAATATCCAAATATTCTTAAATCATGAAGCATTGTCTAGACGAGTAATGAATATTGTTTTCAGAAATAACAAGTCAAAATAAAGTGAATTTCTGAAGCGGAGTAATCTGCCAACTGGGGGAGCAAAATAATCCTGTGTTTCCATTTGACAAGATTCACTTTCTGACCACACTGTCAGATTACTCTGCTCGCTTTATGAGAAACTCTCTTCATTTTGACTATTAATCTGGGGTTGCCACAGCGGAATGAACTGCCAACTTATCTAGCATATGTTAAACACAGCGGATGCCCTTCAAGGTGCAACTCATCACTGGGAAACATCCATACACACACACACACACACACACACACACACACACACACACACACACACACACACACACTACAGACGATTTAGCTGACCCAGTTCACCTGTACCGCATGTCTTTGGAGTTTTGGGGGAAACCGGAGCACCCGGAGAAAACCCATGCGAACACAGGGAGAACATGCAAACTCCACACAGAAACGCCAACTGACCCAGCCGGGGCTCGAAACAGGACCTCCCGAAGATCTGTTTGAACTATTAACTCAGAACCTTCACTGGGACACAAGGTCACGTAAAACCATGTTTACCCTGCTGTTTTACCCTGGTGAAGAAGAGCAGCAGCTCACATCAGGGCTATATCCAGGACCAACAGTGGAGAACTCTCATGAAAGAAGAAAAGAAGCTGAAACTGAGAGCACTTTACCATTCACACGGACACATTCAACATAATCCCAAACATGAGGAGGAAAAATAATAGAGTTACTACATATAGAGTAGCTGGAGATTCTGTCTGGACGAGTGTCCTGAACTTCAGTAGTGACGGGTGAAGGAGAGACCGGTGATCCTGACACCTGGGAAACAGCTTCCTCTCAGGTGTTCAGTCTAGATTTACTTATGCCTTTATTGTTTTGGAGAGTTCCTCAGGACAGATTGGAGATCTGAGTGTAAATCCTCATTACTGTCTCTCATGATGCAATATAAAGTAGTGACCACACGCTGAAGGAAAACATACAGGCAACCATACAGCACTAACAGTGTGATCAGTACAGCACAATCCCCGAGGGAACTCTACTCGATTAGAGTAATCTGAGCAGTTTTCTCCACTTCACACGGCTCAGTGACAATCATAATGTAATGTGTGTGTATATAGCACATGTGTTGTGTATGGCCTTACACCTAAAGCACTTCACCATCATGAGGGGGTCTCTCTGCACCTCCACCAGTGTGCAGCTCCACTTGGATGATGCTCCGGCAGCCACAGGACAACAGCTCCACTGCTTCACCACACCAGCTATAGGTGGAGTGGAGAGACAGTGATGGAGCTAATTCAGTGGATGGGAGGCCATGATGGATAAGGGCTGATGGAGGGAGTTTGGCCAGGACACCTGGGGTTACTCTCTACCAGAAATGCCATGGGATTATTAATGACCACAGAGAGTCAAGACCTGTTTAACATCTCATTCAAAAGACTTCCACTGACAGTGTAGAGTCCCCTTCACTTTTACTGGGGCATTCAGACTCACACAGATCACAGGTTGAGCGCCCCCTGCAGGCCTCACTAACACCACTAACAGCAACCTAGTGTTCCCCCATCCAGGTACTGGCCAGGCTCTGCTCAGCTTCAGTGAGTAACCAGTCGTGGGCTGCGGGGTGGTGTGGCTGTGGCGGATCATCATGATAAAGTGAAGGCTGATTTCAGTCACACCCTCAGCAGCGTCACTGAGCGTGTGCTTAAAGCTGCTGCGCTGCTGCTGTTTCTGCTTCATAACTCCGTCACCATGTGTGTTCTGGCTCTGTTCACCTGTGTCGCGCTCACAGCGTTCAGTGCTCAGGCGAAGGTGGTCTCTCAGTTTAATGAGTGTCCGCAGTTTTTCTATGAAAGAACAGAACCATCAGGAATGGATCAGAATGCTAAAAAAATCTGTCAGATGCTGGAAAATAATAGAAACTTTTACTTTGCTACGCTGTACTCCACTCATCACAGGATTCCCCTCTACAGCGCATACGTATTCGACCCTCAGTGCTCAGAGATTGCCGGGAGGACAGACGTCTGGTACTTGGAGCCACAGGTAACCGACTTTCATTAGCAGATAAACCAGAGCCTTTCATTAAATTACTGATCTCTAAATGTAAAATATTAAGAATAAAAGAGGCGAGGCGTTAACTAAAGCAAATTATTTCCTCTGTAGATTTCCAGTCCTCAAATAGCGATCGATCACATGGTGCGTCCGAGTGTCCTCAGGGCACAGCTTGACTTAAACACTATTAAAAAATATCAAGCCATCAACCCTGACTACAGCGACACCGGATACGACCGTGGACACCTGAACCCAAACGGCTTCCAATGCAATGAATCCCGAGATGCGACGTTCACCCTGACCAATGCTGCACCGATGGACGCCTGTTTCAACCGTGTCCAGTGGAAGAACTGGGAGGACAAGCTGAAGATGCTTCTACAGCGAGAGCGTGATGGAACGGCGTATATTGTCACAGGTACAGTACCTAATGCCAATTTACGAATACCACAAAGGCCTCAACCTCAGAACTCAAACAGGGTGACGGTGCCCTCTCACATCTGGACGGCGGTCTGTTTTAAACACCAAAGCGATCCCAGAAAGTCATATTCCTTCGCATATATAGGAGATAACCAGCCAGTGAATACCATCACCCTGAAGAGTGTCTCCGCCCTGAACGCCCAGCTCAGTGACCTCTACAGTGACCTCTCAGGGGCGTCCACGTCCATTAAAGTCTTTGTTGATGACTGTTTTGGTGATGATGATAAATTAAAGCAGCTTCAGGCTCACTTCAGTAAACTGATTAATCAGCTGGCTGTTCAACATGGCATGAAGCATTTCCAAATGACCCCTGCCGTGACCAAAACCGCTGGAGCGCTGAAAAGGATGGCCACCTCAAACATCCAAACCACGAAGATCCCCAGAGTGGTGGTCATGACAGTAAAACTAGCCTTCGACACTCAGAGAGATTATTTCATTGTTACAGAGGATCTGAAGCGCTCTGCTGGTGTCGCGTGTCCTATAACTAACACCACAGCAGCGGTAAGGCGCACGGTGCATGATGAACTCAGAAAAAGGCAGACTCGTGAGGCGTCGCGTGAGATTGAATGCATGCTGGTCCCAGATCAGAAGAAGACTGCGGCTGACGGCTCTCTCTGCTCGAGCGTCACAGAAACTAATAACAAGTGTGAATGTACAGTAGGTGGTGAAACCAAGCTCTGCTGCTCCACTCCCTGTCTGTACGTGGACAAGGTCAAAGGCTACCGGTGTTCCTCGGGCCGGCAGCAGATAGACTGCTCCCCGCTGTACTCCTTCATCACAGTTGATGGAGAAAGGTGCAGAGATGACCACCCGTGTGCCACATACAGCTACGGCTACTACTGGTGCTATAAAAGCTCTGGAAGCTGGGGCTACTGCAGTCCTCCGCTGTGGCAGAGCAAAACCCAAACCGGCCAGTACTGCCGCATCAATCATGCCTGTGCCTATTATGGCAAACCATATACATGGTGCTACACTGATGACAAAGGCAGTTACGACTATTGTTGATGACTGCTACTCTGCTCTGAACGGCAAGACCTGCAAACCCGATCACCGCTGTGCCTTCCATGGTGAAAAGTTTCTGTGGTGCAACACCACTGACGGCAGCATGAGAGCTGCACAAACTGCGGTGACTAGTTTTGATTTTACGATGGGTAATTATTGGCCATGATCATGATTGTTCTGCTACTTACTGAAAACAAAAAATGCTGAAATGTGTGTGAAATCAACAGCAGGTGAAAGATGTAAACAATCTTGATGATTTGAAAGAAATTCAATAAAAAACAATTAAGAATTATTGCATTAAATAGCATGCTGTTTTTGTGCTTATGAAGAGTGAGATCAGACATTATGAAGAGTGAGATTACAGCTTATGGAGAGTTTATAAATAGATTATGAACATTCTGCTAATCATACTCTTGACACACTGTAAAGCCTGTACATGTTGCTTACAACAAATCCGGGACATTATTGCATTAAACCCTTTTATACTGGAGATTTTGTCATTTAGCTGAAAACTGAATATAAATCAGATGATGTCCTGTTGCTGTGAAAGCTGCGCTGCGCACTGCTGGTACACCTGTCCTTCATGTCTGTTTGTCTGTGTTTAAGAACGCTGTCTCTGCAGTCATGTGGCTTCTTTCATGGCTGTTTTTCTATCACAACTTGAGTTCATATATATATATATATATAT